>NW_028017164.1:0-8350 GCF_054177405.1 Leptonychotes weddellii
ATATCAAATAAAGGACTAGTATCCAAAATCTATAAAGAACTCATCAAACTCAACACCCAAAGAACAAAGAATCCAATCAAGAATTGGGCAGAAGACATGAACAGACATTTTTCCAAAGAAGACATCCAAATGGCCAACAGACACATGAAAAAGTGCTCAACATCGCTCGTCATCAGGGAAATCCAAATCCAAATCTCAATGAGATACCACCTCACACCAGTCAGAATGGCTAAAATTAACAAGTCAGGAAATGACAGATGTTGACGGGGATGCGGAGAAAGGGGAACCCTCCTACACTGTTGTGGGAATGTAAGCTGGTGCAACCACTGTGGAAAATAGTATGGATGTTCCTCAGAAAGTTGAAAATAGAGCTATCATACAATCTAGCAAGTACACTACTGGGTATTTACCCCAACGTTACAAATGTAGGGATTCGAATGGGTATGTGCACCCCAATGTTTATAGCAGCAATGTCCACAATAGCCAAACTGTGGAAAGAGCCAAGATGTGCATCAACAGATGAATGGAGAAAGAAGAAGTGGTATATATATACAATGGAATATTATGCCGCCATCAAAAGGAATGAAATCTTGCCATTTGCAAGGACGTGGATAGAACTGGAGAGTGTTATGCTGAGTGAAATAAGTCAATCAGAGAAAGACATGTATCATATAACCTCGCTGATATGAGGAATTCTTAATCTCAGGAAACAAACTGAGGTTTGCTGGAGTGGTGGGGAGTGGGAGGGATGGGGTGGCTGGCTGATAGACATTGGGGAGTGCATGTGCTATGGTGAGTGCTGTGAGTTGTGCAAGACTGTTGAATCGCAGATCTGTACCTCCGAAACAAATACATAATATGTTAAAAAAAAAAAAGATAGCAGGAGGGGAAGAATGAAGGGGGTGAAATCAGGGAGGGAAATGAACCATGAGAGATGATATACTCTGAAAAACAAAATGAGGGTTCTAGAGGGGAGGGGTGTGGGAGGATGGGTTGGCCTGGTGATGGGTATTAAAGAGGGCATATTCTGCATGGAGCACTGGGTGTTATATGTAAACAATGAATCATGGAACACTACATTAAAAACTAATGATGTAATGTATGGTGATTAACATAACATAAAAAAAAAGAAATGCTCAACTTTTCTAGAAGTTTGGTGTCAGAGTCGATTGAGCTGAAATTGGCTGGATGTGAATTGGAATAATAACTGGAATAATCAATTTATAAATAATGAGAAGTTGGGAACAATTATATATATATTTTTAAGATTTTATTTATTTGAGAGAGCAAGAAAGATTGTGCACAAGCAGGGAGAGGGGCAGAGGGAGAGAGAGAAGCAGATTCCCTGCTGAGCAGGGAGCCTGATGCCAAGATCCTGGGATCATGACCTGAGCCGACTCAGTTAACCAACTGAGTCACTCAGGCCCAAGAATTATTATATTTTAAATACATATTCGCAAAGTATTTGTAAAATGCCTTTACAATACTGGTAACTGTTTTGGTGTTTTGTTTGTTTGTTTGTTGGCTTACTTTTGAATCTTAAACTTTTGTGCTATAAGCTCTGCACCAAAACAGGTTCCTGGGAAAAAGAAATATCAGTTACACCATCAGAAAAGCTACTTATTTTTCTCTACATGATCTAAGGGCCAGGGCAAAAGTTTCAGGGAGGTGGGCCAAAAAGCAGGATTGAGGAATTTCTCTCAGAAAATGTTTCCCTTCTCCAATGGCAACTGTGGGAGAGAGTAACTTGGGATAATCCAAGAAGTGTCTGACAGCTGGTCTACAAATGGGGAGGAGGGTCCCCCTGGGTAATTCTGAGCCTGACACCCAGAGAAATGCATGGTTTGCTCCACACCAAAAAGATGAAGTTCTTTGCAGAGCTGTCCTAGGTTGGCATGTTCTAGTGATGGATTCTCTCTCTACCTGTGACCAAAATTGCTTTCTAGACTTAGCTCACATGCAGAGCTTCTATTTGGTTGCTTTTGTGACTGATTCTAAACCAAATTTGTGGTTAAATTTTATTCAAAGTTTCAACAACAACAAAAAAACCTTCATTCAAAGTTTCCAGTTTGCATTAATGAAAAACAGCACCTAGAACAATCAATATTTGTTGAAAGATGGAGCTAGCAGTTCTATAGCCCTTAAAGTTCCCAAAGTGCTTTTTATACAAATCACCAAATTTTAATCTTTTCTAAAATCCTGCAAAGTATTCATATGATGCCCATTTTGGGAATGAGAGAAGTAATTCTCAAAGAAGTTGGTGATTTGTTGAAGATCATGCAGTGGTAAGTAAAGCAATAAATTAAAAGTTAGTTCACAACATATGAAATGCTAAGTAACAATAGAAAAGTTATAATAAAAATGATCCTTTTTCATGGAGCTCCATTCAACATGAAAGATAATGAGGTTCTTAGCCTTCCCATCTCCTTTCCCCTCAACTCCATCTTTCTTTGTTCATACTAGAACACAAATCAACCATGAATGCTTCTTGGTGAAAGTTTTGATAACTCCAACACAAGAGCCCTTTAAAATCTCAGCTTTTCCTTTGTTCATTAGTTGGACTTCACCTGATCTCACCCCTCCTGAACTCTTTGGGGCTCAAAAGTTGACAGTTGCATTTCATATGACATTGATCCTGGATCTTTATAAAATCTGTCTGAGATGTGTAAGACTTCCCTGCTTCCAAGGATCTCTGTCCTAACTGAATACAGAGAACTTGAACTCTTTCCCTGTTGAAGATAAGCACTTTAATTAAACAGTTAGAATATGGATATGAACTTGCAATACCTGGGTTCTGGGTTGCACAGTGATGGTGGGGAGCTGACAGCCTACTGGGGACCCTTCAGTGAGTTATCATGGGGTGTGAGAATTGGAAGGGTCTGATCTCAGCCCTTTATTGGGTAAAGAAATGGGGACACAGAGAAGCTGAATGACCTATCCAGGGTTCACGATAAGCCAGGAGCAGGGCCAAGGTCAGAATTCAGGAGACTATAGTCCTCACTTAGTACTACTGACAGGCTCACACTGTCATGACTTGTCTTGTAGAACTTTTTTGTCTTGTGCTGATCAAGGTGTCTTTGGCTTGGCAGTCTGTTAGAATAGCATTTGTTATGGCTATTTGTAGAATATTTTTAATTTTTCCTTTGCTGGGTCATTGCCACCAACATGTAAGCATCTTGTCATTTCTCCCATCTGAGAAATCCCTGTCTTAATCCTATATTCCCCTTCAGATACCATCTAATTTCCTTGATCCTCTTTAAAATAAATCTCATTTTCTCTTAAGCATGCTCAAATCAGGAGTCTGTGAGTCAAGTTCAGATGCTCCTGCCATCCAGTCAAATATCTCATACCTCTAGAGTGCCAGGCACTGCATTAGGAACTGGAGACAAAACAGCTAATAATTTCCACACTACTAAATCCATGGTCAAGGCCCTGTCCTCACCTTTTTGACCTGTTAGTGTCACCAGACACAGTTGGTTATACCCTACTCTTTAAGCACTTCCCATACTTGCCTTGCAGCCTCTTGTTCCCCCTTCTAATTTTGGCTGGTTGGTATTTTCCTTTTCTCCTCACAACCAGCTTCTCTCTTCTAACCATGCTCACTCTCCAGGTGATCTCATCCAGTCTCATGACTTTGAAAAGCACCTACCCTAGCAAATCCCACATTTGCATCACCCGGTTGCCCCTCTCCCATGAGCTCAAGACTCCTGTATCTAATTGACTACCCAGACCCCCACTTGGATGTCTACTGGGCACCTAAACTTAACACCTCCAAATTAGAACTGCTTATTTCCCCCATCCCTGCCCATCTTCTTTTTTTTATTGTCATCATCTCATTCTTCCAGGGTTCACTTAAAAAGTCTCAGAGTCATCTTTGGCTCTTCTTTTCATAGCACCCCACATCCAATCCAGCAACAAAACCTGTTGACTCAATCTTCAAAATATACCAGAATCAGACCCCCAGTGCCACCACCCAGGCCTTATTATCTCCTGCCTGGCCTCCCCGTCACCCCTCACCTTGTGCATCCTTCACACAGAAGATAGAGGGACCTCAGGCATGCAGATTGATGCTTGTAGCTCCTCTGCTACCATTTCCCTGAAACATTTGTTTTACTCAGGACCAATGCTGAAGTCATCCTATGAGACCAAGGTCTTGTCTTCTCAGCTTGTCTCCTTCTCTTCTACATCCCACTCGCTGTGCTCCGGCCTCACCAGACAAGCTCCCACTTGAAGGTCCTATGTCAAGGACACTCCTCCCTTAGATGTCTGTAGAGGTCATGCCCTACCCTTCTCAGGTCCTGGTAGAAACATTGTCTTCTTAGTGACTTTTTCTCACCACTTTTTAAAAAATGGTGACTTTTACCTCCACCTCCATCAGCCACCCCAAATCACTCTGCTTTGCTTAATTTTCTGCAATAATGCTTGTTCCCCATCTAATTATACAATATATATCACTCATTTAATGACTTATTGTCTGTGTCCCCAACCCCACAACTAGAATGCGAACTTCATGGAGTCCAATCTCTGCTTTAGCCCCTGCTGCATCCCTGGCAAACAGGAGTTTGCCTACCATAGAATGGGTGTCCAGGAAACAAGTGTTAAAATAACGGTAAGTACAGAAAAATGAGGAAAAAACAGAAAGGCCACCCTCTGTCTCATCATCAAAGATACTTTAGTCAGCTATTTTGCTTATTATTATTATTTTTGCTAATTCCTTCAGACTGTTACTAAGCATAATGTAGGTATAAGTATGATTATACAATTTTGCCACAATTTATAACATAACTTCTTTGTAACATTTTTTGTAACAGCATGATAATCCATCATATGGATTTATAATAATTGAATTTGATATTTCTTCTACTGTTAGAAACAATACAGACATCTTCCTACATAAATCTCCCACACTTTTATATTTATGTCCTTAAGAGAAGTTTCTAGAAGTGGAATTATTATTACTAAGTCAAAAGTTACCAACATTTATTTTTTCAGCAAGACCAATCAATACAATGTATTAGGGGAAATTTAATTCCAGAACATGTCCTCAAAACAGTGTAGATTCACCCTATATCCATCACTTTCTAAGGCTATACTATAATACCATGAGAATTCATGTGTTAAGCAGTCCTGCATGGATTAAATTTTCTCCACTCTGAGTCAAGGCAAGAAAATGACCTCATCCATTTAGAAATAATTCCTACCTCATAAGTGGGAACAAGTAGGATTTTCTGATATTCCTCACTAAGGAAGCACAAAGTCAGAAGAGTGGGATTGGATCTCTGCTTTGCACTTATTGGACCTATAGCCTTGAGAGAGAATCTTGTAACCCTCTGTACATCATTTGCTTTTAGCTTGAATAATGACGTTGAGCTAAATGACCAAGGAATCAAAGTTTCCTTTCACCTTGTATAGGCCATGAGTCTACCAGAAATTTTAAAGTTTAAAATCACTCCATTCTGTTTCTTATAAAATTAAGTATACATCAACCCAGTAATTCCACTGTTAGACATTTACCCAAGTAAAATGAAAGCATATGTCCACAAGAAGTCTTGTACAAGAATGTTCATAGTAGCCTTATTCACAATAGCCCCGAAGTACAAGCCACCCAAATGTCCATCAACAGGATATATTAATGGACTTCTACTCAATAGTAAAAAGGAATGAATTGTTGATACACACAACAGCATGGGTAAATATTGTGGGCATGCTAAGTGAAGAAAGTGGAAGAAGTCTAACATGTATTGCATAATTCTATTTATATGAAGTTGTAGAACTGACAAAATCAATTCATTAGTTGTAGAATTCAGACTGGTTGCCTAGGGTTAGAGCAGAGAGTCCTTGATTGAGAAGAAGCACAAGGAACCATCTGGGGTGATGTGAATATATCTAGTACCATGTCATTATTATACACAGGCATATACAACTGATAAAACTCATCCAATCAACACTGAAGAATCATATTTTATTGTATGTAGATTATACTCTCCCTCAATATTTTTTAAAAAGCCCAGCACATTCCTGAGCAATGAGTCCAAATGCAGGATTGAAGAGTGGGTTGGACATTTGGGGGCACATGGCCTTCTCTTGGGAGCACATGTTTGGGGTTGTGGGGGTCAATCCAACATGGGAGCAGAGCTGTGTGGCCCCAGAGCCTTAGGTCAGGTTCTGGAGTGGGACCTATACCCCAGGCCTTCTTGGATGCTTTAGGCAAGCCCACTTACCAGCCCCAGGACCTCCTGATTCAACTGTGAATGTGGTGAGTGAGAAGTAAACATAGCTGCAGGGCTGCAAGATAGACTGATAGTCTGAGATACTTTAGAAACCCCAGGTGAGTGAGGTGAAGCATTTTTAGAGAAAATAACAAATGTAATTCCAGAATGGATATAGTGGTATAGCCTTGCCAAAGTCCAGTCTCAGCTGTTGGCTCACAGAAGTCTCAAAGCTGCCAATGTGCTTTATCTCAATTTTACAAGTGCTAAGTACTGGAATTCAAAGCCAAGAACAATCCTTCCCGAGGATGAGAAACACATGTTTCCCAACAGTGGTACCAAAGCTTATGACCTTTGGGGAGACATCTGCACAGCTGCACAATTATCTGGGTAATTCCCTACTGGGAAGGACATGTAGAGACCGGAGGTATAAATCCTAAACAAATAAATACCAATCTGGGTAATTCAAGTAGCACTGAAAATCGATGGATTGTCTGAATTCTTCTGCCTGGGAAGCAAGAAGTCCACCTGGAAACAGTGCTGCAGTGTTTCTACTGGCTCTAGGTAAATGAAAATGTAAAGCCCATTGGCACCATTAGCACATACTGAGAGAAGATGGTCGACCCCCTTATCCCTGGGCAGTATGCATAGTGTGAAAGAATAGGGCTGGGGGAGTTCTGAGTGTGAGCTTGACCTTTCCATGTGGCTGTCAGATCACAAGCACGGAGCTGGTTCCAGTACCTTAAGTCAGCAGAGGTTGTTAGTGTAGAGCTTTGAAACCCTTCGCGAGCTATGTTATTTGGCTTGTCTTTGTTTTACACATACATTTTTTTCTATAAGACTAACTCATATTCAATACATTAAACTTGAGAAATAGAACAGCTCAAATTTTTTACAAAATAACAAAAATCCCTCAAAATTTCTTTGCTCAGAGATGACATGCTTTAATATTTCAATGTATACATTTTTATATGCATGTAAATGTATAACATTACAAAATGTCACCATATTATTATACTGTTTTGTAACTTACCTTTTTTTCTATCAATATATCATGAGTGTTTTCCTCTGTCAGTAAATGTTCTCTAATAAGCTGATTTTTTTATTGGTTAGCACAGTAATTCGTAACAATGTATTACAAGTTTCTAATTGATCACTTACAACTAAACCATAGACTCAGGAAAAATTGATAGGGGAAACTAGATTTAATATTTTGGAATAATAGGTTTTTCTTAAAAGATTGTATTTATTTATTTATTTATTTTTTTAGAGTAAGTGAGTGAGTGAGTGAGAGCAGGGGGAGAGGCAGAGGGAGAAGGAGAGAGAGAATCTCAAGCAGACTCTGAGCTGAGCTTGGAGCCCAATGCTGGGCTCAATCTCACCACCCTGAGATCATGACCTGAGCCAAAATCAACAGTTGGATGCCTAACTGACTGAGCTAACCAGATGCCCCAAGAATAATTTTTTTTTTAAATTACTGACTAAAAATCAGTATAGAGTGATGCTTCTAACATTTTACCAATTAAAATCTGGAACTTCTGAATAAAGTAGGAGGGTAAGACCAGATATCAAAATCTTCCTTCCTCTAAAACTTAATGTCATTATTATTATAGAATGGCTAAAATCTATGACAAAAACCAGCAGGCCCAAGTCCAAGCCCTCATTTTTTTTTTAAAGGGGGGACTTTTGTTTCAAGCCATATTATTAACAAAATGAAAGTCAGGCCAAGAGCAAAAGATTGCAGGAGTCTGCATACTCAACAGGTGCCTCTACCCCTGTTTGCATAGCCTCTGACTTTACTCTTCAGAGAAGCCTCCTTGGTTGGGGGTAGATTATTAACAAAATAATCTCAACAAGGAAAAAGGAGATTATGCTTGGAAACCATCTCTAAAACAGAGGTCCCACTCAAAAAAAGTGTTGAAATTCTGCTGAAGCACACATTCTTGTTTCTTCCAGATTGGGAAGAAAATAGTTATAGATAAGAATCTCCAGTAAGGGGGGCAGAGCAAGATGGCGGAGGAGTAGGAGACCTGGATTTTGTCTCCTCTCAGGAATTCAGCTGGATAGGGATCAAACCATTCTGAACACCTACAAACTCAACAGGAGATCGAAGAAAGGAATAGCAACAACTCTCTGAACAG
>NW_028017165.1:0-11312 GCF_054177405.1 Leptonychotes weddellii
AGGTGACCCACTGTTCTCTATTTTCTGGCAGCACGAATGCATCCCTTCCCACATGATATTTTTAATTATAAGCCTTTCTATGCATTTCCCTTTTCCTCATCAAGTCTGTTACTCCTGGAGGTGGGAACTATGTTTCATGCAACTTTCCATCTCCCACACCACCAAGCACAGTGCTCTGCACACATTATGGACCTAAGATGGAAATATCTCTGCCTTGACTGCATGTACATTTCTAACGCTGCTCCCCGCTCCAGTTTGTCAGAATGAGATTTCAAAATGTCAAGAATCCCACCACTTTCCTGTTATTCTTTCCTTCTAGGAAGTTGTAAGAGCTGCAGAGAAAGCCCCATGGCTGTTCTCTGCAGACATCCTGGAGCTCAAGCAGCAATGGCTCCAATCTAGGGGACAGGGCTCCCTGAAGGTGTGTCCTTGGGAACCAGTGTTGTGAAGGGGCAGTAAGGTTTCCATTAATTACAATGTTTTACAGCATTTCCTTAACTGCACTCCACTATTTCTGTCTTCATTACAGGCAGGAGCATTCTGGCAATCCTAGGGACCTTGCTGATTTTTTGCAGCCTCTCTGTGGGAACTCTGGAGGCAGTTTCCTCACCAGTCTGACAATTTTATCCTGAGAGCAAAGGTAAACCGTTAAATGGCCAGTTTCTTGATGTTTTTCATCATTTTTCTGACAAAGTAGGAAGGACAGCAGAGGGGATGTGATCACTTAGCTTCTGATGAAATGACAGAAAAGGAAGAATGAGTAAGCGTACTTCAAAAGACCCCTGGCCTTGCAATGGTCCTGCAGGGTATCTCTGCTCCTCCCCTGCAAAGTGTGATCTACCCTCAGAGTGAGGATGCCCAGCTCAGCAGGAAATGCAGGTTCCCTACAGCACCGACATCCCCTCTCTTAAATCACTTTCTGTTTCATTCAATGATCTTATAAGTAAAATTCTTCTACAGGTACATCTCTCCTTCTTTAGTTCAGATCACAATCTCTGGGTAACACAAAGCAAAGATCCCCACAGTTCTGGCAGGCCATGTGGCACCAAGAGAAGCAGAGAGAAAAATGGCCGATTTAACACACACATTTTAAACCTACTAACTAGAATCTGATTATTTTTCACTGGTCTGTTTTGGAATTATAAAGACAGAAGAATGTTAAAATTCCACACCTATCTCTGACAACTTATGCCAGGAAAAACATGTAAATAAGAGAAGATAAAGAGGGTTTTCAAGTTAAACATTTTGACTTCTAGCCCGGCTGATTA
The DNA here is from genome assembly GCF_054177405.1 of Leptonychotes weddellii. Taxonomy (NCBI): domain Eukaryota; kingdom Metazoa; phylum Chordata; class Mammalia; order Carnivora; family Phocidae; genus Leptonychotes; species Leptonychotes weddellii. Next base: position 1,269 of record NW_028017165.1, read on the forward strand.
ATAAAATGCTTATGACTTTAATGCTACCAGGAATAATGACCCTGATGTTCTGAAGGAATACTCTCAGATGCCTAAGGCTTCAAACTTCCTAATCATAGATTCTTTCTGATGATATTAAGGAATGAGCCTTTAAGAAATAGTTGTTATGATAATAAAAAGGGATAGGTAAATTTAAAATTCCTTTTTTGACTTACACTGTATTCTCTACTGCAGGGTTTATCTGACTTATGATTCCATAAGAGATAGATGCTCTGCAACATGGGAGAAGGTGATAAAAAAGCTAAAATTAAGATACCCATGGTATCTCCCCTTTTGATAGAAGAAGTCTCATGACAATTTTATGAATTTTATCTCTCAGAATTTTCCTTAAACCTTTGGTACCCAATAACAGTCGCATTTTAATCTGTATAAGATGAAATCTAATTCTGTACCAAAATACATATGTATTTATTTTATGTAAATGCCCCACTGTTCCACAGTGCCTCACTGAGCAAGCAAGGCAGAGAATGATGTTATTATCTGCCATCATGATTGATTTCTTCTATAAAAGGCTCTCTAGTGGCAGTATTAAAAAGTTCAACAAGCTGGACTGACATTCATTCAAGGTTTTTCGAAATTCGGTTCCAACCTATCCATCCAAAGATTCATGTGATAACTATTTATAGAGTGTTGCTATATAATACTAAGTGCTAGAGAAACAAAAGGAAAGAAGACTAAGTTCTTTCCCTCAAGGAAATGCATTCTAGTTCTGGAGACAGGTGAGCAAACAGGTAATTTGAATATATTCTGTATAGTGTTAGAATACTTAAAAGCACAAGGTATCAGGGGCACCTGGGTGGCTCAGCTGTTAAGCGTCTGCCTTCGGCTCAGGTCATGATCCCGGGGTCCTGGGATCGAGCCCCACATCGGGCTTCCTGCTCAGCGGGAAGCCTGCTTCTCCCTCCCCCACTCGCCCTGCTTGTGTTCCCTCTCTCGCTGTCTCTCTCTGTCAAATAAATAAATAAAATCTTTAAAAAATAAATAAAAGCACAAAGTATCAAGACAGAACTTAATAGGGGCACTTAGCCCCGTCTTAGAGGTATGAAAAGCATTCCAGGGAAGGTTACCTGTATATCCAAACCTAAAGAATAAGTAGAAGTTAGCTACTCAAAGGAGAGGACTATGGAAAGAATGCATTCCAGACAGAGAGAAGAGCATGTCTAAAGACCAGGAAATGAGAGAAAACATGGCCAGATCAAGGGATTATCCATAGTTCAATATGGCTGGAAGTTCTGTTGGGGAAAAAGGAAGAGGTTGAGGTAATGGGCAAGGGAGAAAAGAGGACAAGGTGGATGAAACAGAACAGTGAGACAGGAGGCAGGACAGGCTATTAGAGCCCAATCACAAAGGGCCTCATATGCCATGCTAGAAGTTGGTTTATTCTGGTGACATTGGGGAACCACTCAAAGTTTTAAGCAAAGGAGAGGTTTGATTAGATTTTCATTTTAGAAAGATCAATACTTGGGTTGTCTTGTGATTAGAAAGGGGTAAGACCTATTGCCCGTTTCATTCTGATCTACTCATTCCCAGCCAAATGGGTTAATTAGAATCAAAGAATTTTCAAGTTGAAAGGACTTGAGAAAAATAGCATCCATTCCTGTGCTTCAGATGAGATAACTGAGAACTGCAGAAGCCTAGCTGCAAGCCTGGGGAAGGAGTCCAGGCCTCTGTGGCCCAGGCCATGGGTAATGCGGCCAGTACACAGGTCTGAACACAACTGGCATCTTTGTGACCATGCTTTATTCCTGACGCTCTACCCAACTATGGATTCAAAACTGTATCTTTTATGATCAATCTCCTCCTGAATGAAGGCATAATTTCAACTGCAGTTACTAGTATCTCCTGCAAACAGAAGATTAAATAAAATACATGTTTCATCTTTTCTCACGCAACGAGAAGGTTGCCATCACTCGTTCAACAGCTAAATATAACCATACTAAGATCCCTGCAATTGTCTTGGCTCTAACTTAGTTGCATTGTGGTCACAAAATGGTCTATTGCACATCTAGAGTTTCCCCCACATCTTCCCTCCTTACCTTAGAATAAAATCCTCTTTAATACAGCAATTGCTATCCAAACATTTCACAAATAACAATATGGCATCTTTTGGCGTTTATTTCATTTTCTAAAGCTAATTTTATTTATTTTTATTTTATTACCCTTTCCCATCTCCTAAATGAATAAGTTCCCCAGGCTATATGAAATTTTTTTGAAAATACTTTTGTTTGGCAAAAGGCTTAATGCCACGCTTTATATTTAGTTATCACTTAATAACTGTTGCTTTGGCAAATACTGTGAATTACTTTACCCTGTGTGTGCCCAGCACAGTCAACACAATTATGCACAGATCAGAAATTTCCATGAGTCTACTACAAACCTATGCTGGCCCGTGGGGAAGTTTCCATGGCTCTATGGTGAAATGGCAAAAATATAAACAATGTAGTAAGTCTTTTCCATAAAGCTAAATTTATTCAATTTAAAGGAATGCTTATATTCTTACTACTTTTTTGGTGAATAAGATTTTTTTTTTAAGATTTTATTTATTTATTTGACAGAGACAGACACAGCGAGAGAGGGAACACAAGCAGGGGGAGTGGGAGAGGGAGAAGCAGGCTTCCCGCCGAGCAGGGAGCCCGATGCGAGGCTCGATCCCAGGACCCTGGGACCAGGACCTGAGCCGAAGGCAGGTGCTTAACCATCTGAGCCACCCAGGCGCCCTCCCTCTTGCATTTCTAACGAGGGTAGAGACTAAACCTGATAGTAGTGGTGCCTTGAGTTCTCTACAGCCTATTAGAGTGCTTTTATTCACTTATTCACACACACACACAGGGTCAACTGCCAGTTATATACACCAATACAACACTTTAAATACTAACTGAAACCTTGATTTTCATATACAGATCCTACTAACACGACATGTTCATGACATGAACATGAATCATGTACTAGTGTTTTTTACCCAGTTTCTATTTGTGCTGAAATAGCACTAAATAGGAAAGGATCACTTAAAAAGTTGTAAAATTGATATTTTTTCCCAGCTATCCATTTGTAATTTTTATTTCCTTTGCGGGGGAGGCTACCTTTTCCCTCCCATGCTTCCCTTGACATGTGAAGACCTCATAGGAATCCTGTGGTTACCTCACAGGCAGATTCTAGAATGAGCTGTTACAAGCCCTCTAGCAACCCTGAATGAAGAAGGAAACAGCACTGGCTAACTGAAGGGACTGAAGGAAGTGTGGAAGGACTGAGCATAAGAAGGGGAAAGGGGACCTCCATTATGGAGTGCTTCCTTGCTGCAGCCAAGGGAACCTGGATTTTATGGCAGCCAATGCTTCAGAAAACCAGTGGCCACAGGGAGGAGTTTTAAGAACTGGAAATTAAAAGAGAAGCCGAGTCATGCCCTATTTATCAAGGGAGGATGAAATTTGCTTACTGGAATTATACAAAACCATAGCATTTCAGAGAATTTTTCAAAGAGCCCTTAGAGATCCTTCATAATTATTATAGCTGTCCCACTGGTAGGTAATATACAAACCATTTTTTTTTTTAAAGATTTTATTCATTTATTTGTGAGAGAGAGAGAGCACAAGCAGGGGGAGTGGGAGAGGGAGAAGCAGACTCCCCACTGAGCAGGGAGCCCGATGCGGGACTCCATCCTAGGACCCTGGGACCATGACCTGAGTGGAAGGCAGACGTTTTACCGACTGAGCCACCCAGGCGTCCCATACAAACCATTTTCTTGAGCTCTGGGCCCTCCTAGGCCAGGCAGGCCAGTCAATGGGCCTGGTTAGAAGAAACTTGTTCCTCTTACTTAAAAAATATCATGAATGAAGAAATGGCCATATGAATCAACCTTGGCTCTGAATAGCAGAGGAAGGGAAAAAAGGTCATATTAAAAAAATGCATTAATTAATAGTTCAATTACAAGGAAATTCCTATGGGAGAACACATTATATGCACTTTAAACCAAATGAATTTATGATGATTTATGCCATTACAATGAGTGCAAAATGAATTAATAATGATTGGCCACTTATTTCAAAGCGTAACCAAGTGAAGGAAGCCTTTTCCCACTTGTTAATGTCCATCAAAGAACAAGGATGGCAGAGTGCCATCTGGAATTCTATTCCTTTGCTTTATACAGAAACTTGAATTAATTAAAAATAATCCCAATCTAGTGTACGTTATTCATGGATATGGACTAATTAACAAACACTTCTATGACTAAATGGCTATATTAATGCAGTTATTAAAAACTGTTAAACTGTTTACATCCTGCATTGCACAAAAACAAGTCTTTTTTTAATAAAAAGCAAAAAGTAACTGTTAGATTAGGAAACCAATTTAACAAAGATATTTAAAAACTCATTAATCTACTATCAGTTTTATCAAAACAGTCCTATTTCAATGTAATTTGCTATTTCTTGTCCTATAATCAGAAGACTCTAAAATCCCAATGCTCTTTGATTCAAAGTACATTTTTTTCGGTTCTGTTGAATTTCAAACTGTGTCATACAATGAAATTTAAAATTATTTGGCTTTTAGTATTTTATATATTTTGGATGGCAAACTAAAATTAGGGAGTCTTACCTTCACATAAAGATATGACTTATTGCATACAGCCTTTTTCTGCCTAAGGAATGTAAAGAGTGCTGATTTTTGGACAATCTGAGAATCAGCAATAAAGAAGTAAAATAATAGAAGCGGATGTTTATGGTATCAAAAGAAGTAAAAAAAAAAAAATCCATTAATCTAGGGAATCTTCAATTAAACGGTCCAAATACTCTTATGTCTTGTTCCCAAAAGGTGTAGGATGGTTAAACGGCGTGAATGAGTGGGTTGGTGGATGGGTGGGAGACAAAAGAACACCAGGGTTTAAGTTCTAGCTCTAGCACCTACGAGCTGAGTGATCTTCTATTCATTTAATATTTACTAGTGCTTGCTATGTCCAAGGTACTGTTTTTAAGCACAGGTCAACAAAATCTGTGCTCTCATGGAGCTTACATTCCAGTTGGGCCAGAAAGACCAAGAGAACAAACAGATATGCCACGGAGTACTAAGTCCTGTGAAGGAAAATAAAGCAAGATAAGAGCCTAGAAAGTGACAAGAAAGGACTCTGCAGAAGGTGACATTTGAACAAAGGCCTGAGTGAAATGAAAGAGAGACATGTGAGCATTGTGTGGGAGAAGCATTCTAGGCTGAGGGACAGCACAAAGGCCCTGCGGTATGTAGGGATCCCTAAGGGCCAGCAGGAAGTTCAGAGTGGTTAGATGGCAGTGAACAAGGACAAGAGTGAAAGGACGTGAAATCAGAAAGGCAGCCTTGGGATGGATCACACAAGGTCTTTTCCCCATGGGGCTGTGTTATGAGAAACTCATGGAAGTTACGTGGAGGAGAGTGACATGACCTGCCATCAACCAGAAAGTATCAGGGTGCTGTATACGAAATAGATTGGGGAGGGTGGGGGGAAAGAGTCACATTAGGGAGGCCAACTCGGAGGTCCTTAAAATAGTTCACGCAAGAGATAATGACGGCATGGACTAAAACAGTAGTGACACAGTTCTCATACTGTGTAAAACTCTGGATTTAAAAAAAAATTTAGACGATAGAGCAGACAGGATTCACTGAGGGACTGGATGGGAATATAGGATGGAAAGAGAAATAAAATGGATCCAGGCATTTTGGCATGAACAGCTATGTGAATGGTGGTGATACTCACTAAATGAGTAACAACAGGAGAGAAGGAGGTTTTTTTATTTGTTTTTGAAGTGGGAGCAATAATCCAAATTTTCGTTTTAGGCACTTCCAGTTTGAGATACCTATCAGACATGTAAAGGTAGACTTCAGATAAACCACTGGATGTATGAGTCTGGAGACTGGTGTGGAAACCAGGGCTAGAACTAAGAAGTTAGAAATCATCCATGTACACACGCACTGAAGCCATGGGACTGGAGGTAATGCCTGGTGAATGAGGGTAGGTACAGAGGAAAGAGTGGGAACACCAAGACTGAGTACAAGTGGCTAATGAGGTGGGAGAACCAGGAAAGGACAATGTCACAGTAACCCAGCAGAGGTGCAGGTTTCAACATAGCTGAATTACATGCTACCAAGAGACAGAGACAAGAGCTGAGAATTGTTTACTGGCTTTGGCAACATAGAAATCACTGGTTATCTTACTGAAAAGGTTTCAGTAGAGTGAAAGTTAGAAAAGCCTGAATGAGGCAGATTCAGGAAAAAGACGGTGGCTGAGAAAGCAGGGAGGGTAAACATCATCAGAGTACTTAGTGCAGAATGTATACAATTATGCAGATTAGAGTATTTGTATTTTCCTGTAACAGTGATTTCTTAATAACTACTGATAATAATGCGATGTTCATGTTACCTTCTATAGATACAATGGATGAAACAAATAGGAGTGTCTGGTTAATGTGACATATACTTCTCAACGTGTTCCCTGCATAGCTTCTAAATCCTTCTCTGGATCCGATCACCTCCAGGAACCAACCAATCAGAGTGAGTCTCTGGCCTTCAAAGCAGAGACTGGTCTTTCCAGAGATGAACCCCCCCTAACATGGCAGCTTCATTCATGGCTGATGAGGAACGTATTGTAACCCTTCCTGGTCATCTGTACACCATTAAACATCCTGTGAGAGGGGCTTGCCAGATGGATTATAGGATTCTTGAAGATGCTAATATACCTCTCCAAAATAACTGACTTACTGCTTGATCAAAGCCTCATGCTCATTTTGCCCATTTGCACTACTCTAGTGGTTTTAGAATTATTTAAAAATACATGAAATCTAAATAAATAAAATCTTAGAAGAAAAAGGCGGGATGGGTCTGGGTGGCTCAGTCGATTAAGCATCTGCCTTCAGCTCAGGTCATGATCCCAGGGTCCTGGGATCGAGCCCAGCATCGGGCTCCCTGCTCGGCGGGGAGTCTGCTTCTCCCTCTCCCACTCCCCTGCTTGTACTCTCTGTCAAAAAAATAAAATCTTAAATAAAAATAAAAAATACATGAAATCAAAACAATGACATTTTCCCAAAAATACCATTAATGTTAACCAAAGGTATGGCAAAAAACTGAAATGCTTCATGAGAATTTCATAATTGCATACCCTTTTTAAATAATTCACACAGACTTAAGTAAGTTAGTATAATCTCAAAGTAATTTTATAAGTAGTCTAGTGGAGATGAAAATCATATGCACGATTAGCTGATCTCTTTTCTACTCACCACAGTAAAACATTCACCGGGAACAAGGAGCTGCTGAATATTAACCCTTCACAGACAGTTCATCAAAGATGAGAAAGAGCTGCCCTTAGCGGACACTAAATATTAAGTAAACTTTGAGATGAAGACTAGAGTAACCCTAGGAGAAATAAATTCAGAATCGCTTTACATGCGAGCAAATAAACAAATGCCAACATTCTCAGTGCGAGCACTCTAAATGTTTCCTTTCCACACATTTATTTTACTGAAGTTGAGTAAGGGAGGGAAAAAAAAGATGAGCAAACAAAAGTCACTCTGCTGCCCGTTTCTCAGTCTGGACATCTTTGTTTAAGCTTTGACTTGGCTTAAATGAACGAATTAATATTGACAAAAACATCAACTAAGCTAATGAGTTGTTAGTTAAGGCAATAAACATGTCACATTAGAGTCAGCGCAGTAAAGAGGTAATTAGCCCTGGAAAAGCCCTGCTGATTGGAGCTGTTGAGATCCTCTGCTCTTAACCTTTGAGTCCATTATCCAGCCCAGGAGTGGTGGCTATGTTAATGGAAACTCGCTAGTACATAGCAGCCTGGCTGGAGCAGCTAGACCTGCATCCGAATTCTGGGATGAAAGGGGTGCTGGTAGGCTTACAAGACAGCCATTAACAAAGCTCTGTGCTCTTTGAGGAATAGATATTAATGTCCAACAGAGAAGGCAAATATATTTCCAAAGAAATATTTGTGGGTATATATATATATATATATATATATATTTTAAAGATTTTATTTATTTATTCATGAGAGACAGAGAGAGAGAGAGGCAGAGGGAGAAGCAGGCTCCCAAGGAGCAGGAAGCCCGATGCGGGACTCGATCCCAGGACCCTGAGATCATGACCTGAGCCGAAGGCAGACGCTTAACTATCTGAGCCACCCAGGCGCCCTATATATATTTTTAATAAAAAAATACTTAGCAATATATTAAGTAACATATAATGAGACAAAGGAAAAGTCACTCTCATCACAAAATATTCTCCCATCTGCAAATAAGGATGCCCTGACCCCTTCCAGATAAAGCACAAGATACTACAATATGATGAACTCCTAAGCTATAAAAGCAACCAAGATCACAATTAAAAACCATAGCTAATAATTTACATTCATTTAAGACAAAAAAACACATGCTATTATACTTCTAAAATACCTATGTTTACATGAATAATTACAAATCATCCTTCAGAGCAGTTTGCTCTGTAAGATCTTTCATGTTTCTTTTTTTTTTTTTTTTAACTTCTCACTAATTTTACTGATTTGGCTTTGGAACAATACTAGCATTTCAAAGTCTATGCTGAAAAAGAAATTAGATTCTTACAGAGAAATCACAAATAGGAGGACAGAACTACAAGGAGTTAAAACAGAACATATATAAATAAAATGTCCATTCTCTCAATTAGTGGATCATGTCTGAAATAAAGCAAAAGACCATACTGAAGAGTACAATGTGAACTTGCATAATCTTCATAATAACTTACAAAAAAATTGTCAAACGGGCTAAGTTTTGACATTGCTTCTAATACTATATATGCATATAAATGTATTAATTGATACTACTATATGCATAGAAATAGGTTAGATTGAGATCATATTATCAGGAAATACATATTTTTCCTTTGGAAACTTGTCTTTCTTTTGAGCTTAAAAGCAAACACACACAGGGGCATCTGGGTGGCTCAGTCGTTAAGCGTCTGCCTTCGGCTCAGGTCATGATCCCAGGGTCCTGGGATGGAGCCCCGCATCGGGCTCCCTGCTCAGTGGGGAGTCTGCTTCTCCCTCTCCCACTCCCCCTGCTTGTGTTCCCTCTCTCGCTGTGTCTCTCTCTGTCAAATTAAAAAAATATATTAAAAAAAAAAAAAGCAAACACACACATTCAAGATAAATACTACACTGCCATTCATTTTGCATACTTTAATAATTTTATGCTATTTGCCTTTACAGAGGAAGAGAGTGTTCCATCCTAATTCTGTTATAAGGTAGGTTTGATGGTAGAGTGGTTAGATACGCAGTTCTCCTTGCCACTCTACCGTCGTGTGTATGCAGTATGTGTCTGGGGGTTCGAGGAGGAGAGACATAGGACATTTACTATACAGTAAATCAATATGTGCTCTCTTTTCTCAGGCTGAGTAATTTCGAAAAGGACATGAAGCAATTAGTTTCCTCATACCTTATTGGGCAGTGTATGGTTTTAATATTTTTCCCCCCTCAATACAGCTTTCTACTGAATTTGCAAAACAGCTGTATATGGCTTAATTTTCCTTACTTAAATCTTTTACATAATTAAATTTAGATTGAAAAGCACTATAAACCAGTCTTCATTTTCAATGAAAGACGAACCAAGAAGTAATGCTGCAAACTAAAATAGAAATATTCTTTGTTACTTTATTGTCACTGACAGCTAAGTGTAACCTGAAAAAATACACTACAGTATTTACTTCTTTTATTATACAGAGAACATATACAAATGTCCAAATACTTCTAAATTGTCTAGGAGCAATAAAGAAAAATAAGGTTGTCGAAATATTTTTAAGACTACACCCATATTCCCAGCAGGAGAAGAGAAATAATAAAGATCAGAGCAGAAATCAATGAAATAGAAACTAAAAGAACAGTAGAACAGATCAACGAAACTAGGAGCTGGTTCTTTGAAAGAATTAACAAGATCGATAAACCCCTGGCCAGACTTATCAAAAAGAGAAGAGAAATGACCCAAATCAACAAAATCATGAATGAAAGAGGAGAGA
>NW_028017166.1:0-722 GCF_054177405.1 Leptonychotes weddellii
TCCCTTGAACTCCCCTCACTTCAGTTTTATCATCTGTGAATTAGCGGTAACCGTGGAACCCAGGCACAGACTCAGTGCTCACGTTCACGAGATTAACGTGCATGGCCCTCAGCACAGAGCTGGGCACACGGTATGCACCTGCTTCACGTTACCTCGACCACCTGGTTAAACGGGTGATGGGATTCCTGTGGGAAAAGTGCATCTCAGGTTCCCAGCAATCAGTTAACATCCAGGCCTTTTGAACAGGACCTTCTGCGTGTCCAGATCTTGCTTTTCCCGTCTTTTCACTGACATGGTTGATAACTTAGTCTCTTAAGGAGAAAAGTTTGGGAACGTTCGAACATGGCCTTGGAAGCAAGGGAAAAAAGATTCTGAGATGTGACGAGTTGTTATCTGTAAGTGACTTTGAGTGTGTGAGTGGACGGAGGTGCTGCAGAGACACAGAGCTGGCTGGAAACGGGCCAGTAACTTCTCCCTCCTTACCGTTTGGAATCTCTGCCTACTGGTCAGGGGGCATTTGGTGTCTCTGCCTCCCGGGGAGTCAGGTTTCTCTGGGCTAGGAGGATTTAATGTGCCTGGAATGGGCACTGCAATGTGATTTTGTTATTTGTCTCAGGACACAAGACTGAACTATATTACTTGTTAATTTAATGGTGCAGTTGAAGAGTCTTGTCCTCCGGATTGGGACCACTGCCCCTGAGGATACAGAAATCCTTTAGTCC
>NW_028017167.1:0-722 GCF_054177405.1 Leptonychotes weddellii
AAAAAATACCTGGTTTTGCTTTTTTCATGTGTAACTCAAGGGGGGAAAAAAGGTAATGTATCTGAAATTATGTGATCCTGCTTCATGCCAGTTCCAGTCAGCCAGCTGAGAGCCATCCTAAATCTTGGCAAGATGGAGAGCAGTTGCTAGCTGTGCAGACCCCAGCTTAAAAACGGAGGACAGCCAATCTCTAGGGACAAAGTTTGGGAGGGTGTGGCTCCCTTGAATAGACCACCTTCTTTAATCAACTTTTAATCAGACAACCCTGGGATTAACTAACATATCCAACTTTATAGGAATGTGTGTGTGTTCAGTGCCTATACCTCCTCCCAGGCTAATGTGTTTAATTTCTCATCCTAAACATGTTTTCTTTGTATTTCTTTTTCTTTTTTTTTTTTTAAGATTTTATTTATTTATTTGACAGAGAGAGAGCACAAGTAGGCAGAGAGGCAGGCAGAGGGAGAGGGAGAAGCAGGCTCTCCAAGGAGCAGGGAGCCCGACATGGGGCTCGATCCCAGGACTCTGGGATCATGACCTGAGCCGAAGGCAGCCGCTTAACCAACTGAGCCACCCAGGTGCCCCGTTTTCTTTGTATTTCTAAGAAATACATTATACCCTGGCCTCTAGATTTTGGTCACAGCTCCTTTCAGTTTGCCCTTTTATTCTCTGTTTTTTAGCGATATCTCTTCTTGCCCTGGCCCTGATCATTTTAGCTAACTTTC
>NW_028017168.1:0-722 GCF_054177405.1 Leptonychotes weddellii
GTTCGGAAGTCTGAAATGGCTCTTACAGGGCTAAAATTAAGGTGTCAGCAGGGCTGAATTCCTTCTGGAGGCTCTAGGGGACAAATAGTTTCCCTGCCTATTTAAGCTTCTGGACACTGCCTCCATTCCTCGGCTTCTGACCCCGCTCCATCTTCAATAAAAGCCAGCAATTAAAATCACTACCCTCTCAGCTTCTGTTGTCACAACTCCTTCTCTGACTCAGCGTCTCCTGCATTTCTTTATAATGACCTTTATGATTACACTGGGACCACTTAGATAAATGAAGATAATCTCCCCATCTCAAGATCCTTAACTAATCCCATCTGCAAAGTCCCTTTTGCCCTGTAAGGTAATTTATTATCAGGTTTCAGGGATTAGGACATGGATATCTTGGGAGAGTCATTTTTTTTTCTATCTACCACAGCACCCCTTTTGTTCACATTCCAAAAAACACAACTGAAATGTTTCTTTGAGTTAGCAATCATATTTCTCAATTTCCTGACTATCAACTGTAATGATTTAGGTTTTCAGAGTATTGAGAGATTTTCTTGCCAGATGACTGAATAATATAAATAGCATCAGCAACTGAGTTTTGAAATAGAGGACATTATTTTAGAGTTTTTGTTATATACACCTTACCATGGGCACAGAATGATTCTGTCTCATGGCTACTATATCCATCAACTCAATTTTATCACTTTGTTTTTCTAAACAAAAAAAAA
>NW_028017169.1:0-722 GCF_054177405.1 Leptonychotes weddellii
CAAAAAGGTCTTGGCTAACTTTTGACAATGGGTCCCTGCCAGGGTGTCTGAGGAAACCCCCAGATATCAGAGGGGGGCAGACAGAGGGACCCTCTTTCCTTCCGAAAGTGGTGGGCGAAGAGCCCGCACAGCCAGGCTGAGGAAGAGACCCAGAAGGCCGGAAGGCAGAGGGGCCGGCCTGCAGCCACGAGAGCACATCGTCCCCTGCGAGCAGACACAGGGGTGCTCTAGAGGCCAAACGCATCTCCACCACTTTTAAAGGCACTGGGAAGTCATGATTCATCCATTTGATGCAGGTGCTCTTACGCTGTGCTTTATAAAAGCCAATCCACCTTACCCAAGTCCTGCGGCTGACTGCAATATGAGAAATAGACAAACAGCCATGCTTAGGAGAGGGCTTAGCTTGAGCTTCCCAGCAGCCAAGGCATAAAGGGAAATATGATGGGTCACGAGACCTTCCACCTCTGACGGAGTTGAAAACACACAGATTAGAGTTGACACTGGACTGAGTGTAGGCTCTGCAACTTGCAGACCTTGTGACCTCAGGCAATACTCAAACCTCTCAATCCCTCTGATCCCTCATTAGTGGGCAGTCTTAATAACACCTCAGTATATTCGGGGAAATATCCTGTCATTCCTGTCAAATAAGACACGTATGTGGGAGTGCTTTGAAAATTATCAAGTATCTTACACAACTCTTACTTATCATGAAGTATTTATAT
>NW_028017170.1:0-722 GCF_054177405.1 Leptonychotes weddellii
ATTCAGATCACTGGTCAGAAAAAAAGGCAAACGAGATCTATGTTTGGAGAATTGTCATGTATAGGCATGTTTCTCTTGGGGAGAGAGAGGACATGTTTTTCCCCAGCCCCGATCACAAGGAGATTATCAACATCAAAAAAAATTTCAGTGGAGCTTTAAGTATAGTGAGAGGGAAAAAAAATGTTCAAAAAAAGGAAAATAGCAGTGTGTGAGTTTTTAATACTTTTTGCCCCAGGCTTAATTTTTCCATAACAAGATTTTAAGTAGGGGGTGAATTTCTGACCAAGGAAGTGGCACGAAATTAAATCCTGTATGTGAGTAACATCACAGATCAAAAATAGTCATAATCAACTTCTGTATTTAAAAATAATGCTAAGGACTTTTGAGTGTTATCTGTACCAGGCACGGCTTTAAGTGTAGTCACATCAACTCCTCAAGGTAAGCATTTTAAAAATGAGGGAATTCAGGCACAGAAAAGTTCAATGACTCACCAAACATGGAGTAGTGAAGCTGGAATATGTTAAGGAAAATGTTGTCAAACTCACTTTTGGGAACCCTTGGGGACCTAAGACTTTTACGAGAGTCCTTGAGGGGGTCCTTGAGGTCAAAACTGTTTCGTAATAATGCTAACCTGTTTTTGCTCTTTTTACGCATACTCTATCACAGATATAAAATGAAGTTTTCCAGATGTTACATGATCTATGACACCGCAACACTTTGAA
>NW_028017171.1:0-722 GCF_054177405.1 Leptonychotes weddellii
ATGGGTATTAAAGAGGGCACGTACTGCATGGAGCACTGGGTGTTATAAGCAAACAATGAATCATGGAACACTACATCAAAAACTAATGATGTAATGTATGGTGATTAACATAACATAATAAAATAAAATTTTAAAAAGCTGATAGATGATAGATTGATATAAATATAGATTGAAACTAATTTATGTAGGTTCTCAGGGACTTTATTAGCCTGTGTTAATAGAAATGTGTTTATATCCTGCATCTTCTATTAGGAAATGACCAGAGCCTGGTCTCAATGTCATCACTTTCCTGGAATCTCTCTTTCTTTTTAGATTTTCTTCTTTCTCGGAACACCCAATTTAGCCCAAATTCATTTAGGCTAATTTTTTAGTTGTTGCTTCCAGATATTTAAGCCCTAGTGATGCTTGACGCCAGTGAGGTTTCCACCAAAGGTGGAGGATCTGACACGAAGTCAGACCACATCTGCTCCTCGTGGAATAGGATCGTTCAGGAACATCTTTCAGGAATTGTTGCAGTTAGGGTTCCGAGACCGGACTAGCAGGCAGGAAGTTCAGCAGCTTTGGAAGAAGAGGAGGGGGAAGGCAGAGGGAGTGTGCAGGGGGGAGGCTGTGCTGCAGTGCAAGCTCAGCAAAGGCTGTACCCCACCCCACGGGGAGCTCTGCAACCGGCACAGAGTTTCAGAGTTGCCAGGTTGAGGCGGGAGAGCCAGCCCTTATGCCCC
>NW_028017172.1:0-722 GCF_054177405.1 Leptonychotes weddellii
GAAATTTAGGTCTCCTACTCCTCCGCCATCTTGCTCTTCCCCCCGGGCACCTTATTTCTGACTGCCCAAATACTTGCTGTCTTCCTTCTCAACTCCTTGGCCTTTACCAGGTATAAGATGATTTGGCATTGATTTTTATTGAGGAATCCTAAAATTGCTAAACATCTCATTTTACCTACTCCCAGATCGTAAGTTGATTCTTACACAACTATGTCCTATATCATATAAACATGATAAATATATATATATAAAATAAGCAAAGTAGTCAAACTTCAAGAGTTTTGAGAAGCTTGTCCTTAGCTTTAAAAAAGCAGCAAAAACATAAACAGTGATTCCCTGAATTCAGATTGTAGAAATAGGAAAAGGTGCTACATTATTATGAATTTTAACAAAAAGTATGATAGTTATGAAAACTTATTATACAATCATTTAATATTTAGTATACACTTCTTAACATATTCCCCTATGTCTTGCCCCAGAATCCTGCCCACAGCTTTTCTCAGACAACAGATACAATGCTCATCATGGAATTTTTTTTTTTTTTAATTGAAGATTAGACCAGACTTCGGATACAGTTACGCTGATAAAGTCATCACATGTAAACTCACCCAAAGAGACAGATTAGGATATGATTAAGGAAGAGTAGAATTGGAGGAATTGTGTGAATTTACAGTTTTGACACACAGATTGATATTGATATAGAGAGAGAAATATAAATATGT
>NW_028017173.1:0-722 GCF_054177405.1 Leptonychotes weddellii
CTGAAAGTAAAGCTCAGATGGATCATTCATTCAATAAATTCATACTGAGTACCTACCATGTGCCACTGTTTGAAGGACTGCCTAATGGAACTTTCATTCTAGTAGGAGAAGATCATAAATGAACAAGTAAATATGCAGTATATAGTATATCTAATGGTAAAAGGGTTATGGAGATAAATAAAGCAAGACTAAGGTGTTAAGGAGTACGGGATAAGGGAAAGGCTATTTTATGGTGGTTAAGAAATGGACTCAATGATAAGTTGACAAACGAACAAATGAAAGAGCAGAGCCATGTGGCATTTTAATCCCTCTGCATTTCAAGGTGTACAAAAGTCCCTGCAGGGGTATGAAGTATACTTGGCTTGAAAACCAGCAAGAAGGCCAGTATGATTAGAGCAGCGTGAGGCAGAGAAAAGAGTAGCAGATGAGGTCTAAGTGTATGAGAGGGCAAACATACATGGCCAAATCATGCCTTGTAGGCCTCAGAGATTCTGGGTTTTACCAGAAGATAGGAAACTACTAGATGGTCTTAAAATTAACAGTGAGCAAAGGGTCACTCTCATTCTGGCTCAGGCAGCAGTGGTAGAAATAGTAGGAAATTATGAGATTCTGAACACATATGAAGGCAGAGTCCAGAGAATTTGCTGATGGACTGAATGTTAGTGAAGCTGCACAATGTCACAGTGGTGTTCAGTGTTCCGCCAAGGCCATCAGAAACCACT
>NW_028017174.1:0-722 GCF_054177405.1 Leptonychotes weddellii
CAGCCTAAGCATGGACAGCCCCAGAATCCCTCTCCACCAGCCACAGCACCAGCCAGCAAGCCAAAGTCACAAGGCACACACAGTCTCCATAGAGAATGATCATACACAAGGCATACACATCCTTCAAGCTTGGGAAAGTAACTGTTCCTCTTAGCCATAGAAAAAACATAGACTGTTGAGTAAAATGAGGAGACAGAGGAATATACCCCAACAAAAAAATAAGACAAAACCTCAGAAAAAGAACTAAATGAAATGGAAATAACCAATCTATCTAATAAAGAATTCAAAGTAATGGTCCTAAAGATGTTCACCTGACTGGAGAGAGAAATGAATGAACTCAGTGAGAACTTTAACAAAGGGAAAATATTAAAAAGAACCAATCAGAATTGAATAATACATTACTTAAAATGAAAAGTACACTACAGGCAATCAATAGAGTAGCAGATGCAGAAGGACAGATCAGCGCTCTCAAACACAGGCTAATGCAAAGCACTCAAGCGAAACAGCAAAAAGAAAAAAGAATTGCAAAAATGTGGAGAAACTAAGGGAGATCTTGGACAACATCAAACCAGCAAACACCCTAGGGGTCCTGGAAGGAGAAGACAGAAAGAGGTAGAAACATTATCTGAAGATATAATAGCTGAAAAGTTCCCTACCTGGAGAAACAAATATCTATGTACAGGAAGCACAGAGAGTTCCAATCAAGATGAACCTAAGAATGT
>NW_028017175.1:0-722 GCF_054177405.1 Leptonychotes weddellii
AGTTTGTTTCCTGAGATTAAGAATTCCTCATATCAGTGAGGTCATATGATACATGTCTTTCTCTTTTTCACTTATTTCGCTCAGCATAATACCCTCCGGTTCCATCCACATCGTTGCAAAAGGCAAGATCTCATTCCTTTTGATGGCTGCATAATATTCCAGTGTATATATATATACCACATCTTCTTTATCCATTCATCTGTCGATGGACATCTTTAGCCCAGGAGAATCTTTAGAGGAAGAAAGTCTTTAGACCAAGGATGCAGAGACTTTTCCATTTGAAAAGGACAGTGCCCTTAAAGGAGCACCAGTGTTACTGGAAGACGATGTTGCTGCCGCTGACGGCGACAAACGTTTATTTAGAAGTTAATAAACATCAACCTCCACCTTACTTCATTCTTTTGTAAATCTCACAACCCTGTAAGGTAGGTATTAGCATTAGCATTGTTTATAAATGAGGAAAGGACTCACAGAGGCTCAATGACATGCTCAGGGTTACAGAGGTATTAAGTGGAAATGTGCTCAATAAAGTTCAATAATTTCATACCTTGAAAAAAATACATGTGAGTTTTTGATCTGGTAGAGTTGGGAAGTAGGGATAATGTTAACATATGTTTTATAAACAGCCCATGATATTAGGTTTTTAGACAATTGCTTAGGAGTGACAAATATCACTTACCACATTTTATTTATTTTATTATTTTTTAAAGATTTTATTTATT
>NW_028017176.1:0-11312 GCF_054177405.1 Leptonychotes weddellii
GCTATTCTGGTGAAGGAGCGAAGGCCCTGGCCCCGCGGGGCGCACGTGCTGGTTTGGGGGACAGGCAGTACGCAACACAAACAAGATGACATGGCATCCCAGTAGGACCACAGGCAATGCTGCTGTGCGGCCAAGATGCTGCAATTCTAATGCAGGAAAGCCCCTGCCGAGAAAGGGAGCAGCCGTCCAGCATTGGCGTGGGGCGGACGCCAGCGGGTGGACCTAGGGTGGGTGCCAGGCAGAGGGCACGGGGGGACGGAGGCCAGAGGCCACAGCAGCAGGTGAGACAGCAGACGGCCGAGGCAGGCATGGGCTTTTCCTGGAGAGGAGCTGGGAGCCACGGGTCGGTGGAAGCAGGAGGAACCTGAGGCGGCTTGCACGGGCAGAGGGTCACCCTGGCTGTTGGGCTGAGGACGGGCTGCTATGGGACAAGAAGCAGAAGCCAGCGGGGGCTCCTGAAATCACCCAGCAGCAGGCTGGTGCTTGGGACCGGAGGAGAGCAGGGAGGCGGGAGAAGTGGGTGGGCAGAGTGGGGGACCAGTTCTCTGCAAACACCATGCTGTCCCAGCTCATGGGGACAGCCAGGCCGCCTCCCTGTCCTTGACTTTGATGACCACTGAGCCTTCAGATTGGAAACCCGTCTGTTTTTCTCCTTTTCAATGAATGACTTATTTTCCGGTTTATAAAATGCACCCACCACCCTTGCTCATGAGCTCACAGACCCAAAGAAAGAATGTAAAGAATCTCCCAGCAGGATGGGTGCCAATCTCACCCCCTCCCCACAGCGGCATCCCTGCCCGGCCCTCTCACCCCTGCCGGGGCCCAGCACCCAGAGGTCCTAAACCAGCAGCAACCCTGCGGGGCCCCACAGGCCCTGTGGGAGCAGATTCCAGGCCCAAAGATCCACCCTCGCCTTCAGCCACCACATCCCGGAAAGGTCCCCTGCCCGGCTCGACCGTGGGCTGGCTCTGGCAAGCAGGGCCCAGCGTGGATCCCCAGGGACCTCAGGCCATCAGCTGAGCGCTCGGGGCCCAGCAGGACAAGACCCAAGAGGAAGAGAGAGAAGGCAGATGGCAGAGGCCCGGAGCGCCCCTGACTCTCGGGGAGGGGGTCTGCCCAGCTCTGCTGTGCAATCTTGGACAAATCACTTAATCCCTCTGTTCTGTACGCCGTCCAGCTGCAAAACAGCACTTAGGAGGCTGGGAGCCTTAATTAAACCGCGCTGGCGGAGGCGTCCGAGGGCTGCAGATGAAAGCTTCCTGCTGAAGTACAAAGCGTCTTCCAGTAACCCTCTTGGCCCAAGCGCGAGCAGAGTTGTGCGAGCCGGAGGAAGGAAGGGGCTAAGGTCCTCTGGCCCCTAGCGCCCACCCGGCCTGCTCTGGGGCCGGGCTGGGACCCCGCAGCCCCTGGGGCTGGGCCAGGGCAGGGTCTCTCTGCCCCGTCCCCTCACTGGGCCTCACTGGGCCTCACTGGGCCACACGGGGGCCTTCCCAGGTGGCTGCTCCCAGGGCAGAAAAAGGCACAACTCTGCAGCAGGTCCTGGTGGAAACCTGCCTTGGACCTGTGTTCTCGGCTCCAGCCCCGGCCAGCCTGGCCCTCTCTGTCTCCACCCAGGGCCACCTCCACGCCTCTGCCCTCTCTTCTCCGGCCCAGATGTCCCCCTTCTCTCCTCTGTCCTAATCCCTGCTCGTCCTGCGAGGCCCACCTCCGGGGAGCCTTCCTTGTCCTGCACAGAGAGTGACCTCTGGCCTGGCTCACGGGTGCTCAGGACCCCCCGACTGGGCCTGCAGCACATGTATCCCTCGCCCTGGCTCCTCCGAGGTTGTGTCCCTTGAGCCCCCCCATCTCAGACCGATGTGCCCCATCAAGGTGGAGAGGCTAGCCTTCTCGAAGCATCTTTCTACCCAGGTGCAACCCCAGTCCCTCTGTCTGGAGCACCCCAAACTCCCCTTCTTCATCTCTTTGCCTCTTGCTCTTAGCCCTTGGCTCACACGTCATGCCTGATCCCCTCCCTCAGCCACCCAGAAGGCTGGAGGCCCTCCCCAGCTCTCGGTGCCAGTTTATAAGGAACGGCAACTCTGGGCCCTGCGCAGCCCGAGTCTGTGTCCTGAGAGCCCCCCCTCCCATCTTCACCCTCTCTCTTGGGGGGGCCCTGCCGAGGCCAGCCTCCCGGCCTCCAGCCCTCAGGCCTGCGCCCCTGAGCCACCAAGTTCTCCCCAAAGTGCTGACTCTGGAGGCAGTCTCCGGACCCGCCAGTGCCAGACCCCACCCCAGAGGCTGAAACCAGGTCCCCGAGAGGGGCAGGATGTGCCCAGGCACCCAGAGTGCCCTCCTCACCCCGAAGAGGGCCCAGCGGGCACCGAGCAACCTCTGCGGAGAGCCATGTGGCCGTGCTTGCGCCTCACCCCAACCCCACGCTCGGCCTCCTGGCCTTTCGCCCGCGCTGGTGGGAAGATGCACCTGCAGCCGCCGAGGAGACAGGTGGCCCCTCAGGAGGTGAAATGGGGTTTCCGCAGAGCCCAGCAATCCCACTCCGGAGACATGCCCGCAAGGCTGGAGACCTATGTCCTCGCAGAAACCTGTATTCGAATGTTCAGAGCAGCACGATTCACAGCAGTCGGAAGACACACACAACCCAAATGCCCAAGCGATGAGCGGATGAGCAACATGGGGTCCACAAGGTCCATCCACACAATGGACTATCGTTCAGCCCTAAACAAGAACAGAGCCCTGACACCTGCTACAACGTGGATGAACCCTGAAGACATCCATGGAGTGAAAGGAGCCACACAGAAGGCCACATACCGCGTGACTCCGTTCGTATGACACGTCCAGACTAGGTCAGTCCACATGGACAGAGAGCCAGGGGCTCGGGGGCCACTGTGGATGGGGCAGGGTTGTCGATCCCTTTGGGGGGATGAACGTGTTCTGGAATTAGACGATGGTGGTGTCTGTGCGACATGGAACACGCTAACTCTACTGAACCGTGCACATTAAAGTGGTTAAAATGGTACTTCTTAGGTTACGGGTATTTCCTACAACAGGAACCGTCACACTTAAAAAAGGAGACCTCCCCACAGCGCCCACTGGAGGGGACCGTTAAATAACAGTTTACATTCTGTGCTATGAAACATAATGCAGAAAAGCAGGTTGGCAAGGGTTTGAATACAAAGTGCTGGAAAAATTTAAATGTGTGTGATTATTTGTGAGAGTTCTGGAAGGATCCTCACCAAACTTCTCGTGCTGATTGTCTCTCAGTGATGGTATTCTAGAAGGGGTGTGTGTGTGTGTGCGCGCGCTCACGTTCATTCTTGATTATTTCTAAAATGTCCACAGCCAACTTTTGTAACCAGGAAACGTTTCGGATACAGACAGAGGAGAAAGTGTCTAGATCTCTCTAAGGTCCTGCCAGCCCTTCTCCGGGGAACAGAGGTGCAGGCACTCAGCGTCCCCCGCTCTTTCCAGGCCCCGTGGGCGGTAGGGAGGCCCCTCTCCCGTCTAAGTGGCCTGCACGTCTCCCAGCCACAGTCCCTTCCTGCCCAGGGGCCCAGAAGTGGAGGAGGGCCCCTTTGGAAAGCGGGGGAAGGTATCCCAGGGAAGACCAACGACTTTTTTCTGAGGACCAGCAGTAGAGCATGCATGCATCCACACCTCTGCTGGCCCCGTACGGGCTGTGTGCAGGCTCGGGAGGCTGGGGGAGGCAGGAAGGATGCAGGGATAGGAGGGAGGATGGCAGGCCAGCCTCAGCCCTTGTGCCAGCCCTGACTTCCCTGCAGTGTTGGGTGTCCTCGGAGGCAGCAGAGCGCTGAACCACCCGCCTGGGCTGAGAGAGGATGCCGGCCACATCGCTGCAGAGGGAAGCCCAGAGTGCTCTCCCAGGGAGGGCCTCTATTCCGCAAAGCAGCCCTATCCTGTCCCCTGAACAACCTTGGAGACCCCAAGCGCCCTTGGTGCCTTGCTCCCTTGCAGTGGACTTGACTTTAATCTGGTAAACTGACAAGTGATGAGGCCCGCTGTGTGCGGGGCCTGGGGCCAGGTGCTGGGGTTGAGACAAGATTCAGACACAGGCCCGGATGGGCCTCTGTCTGATGGTGTTTTCCAGGAAAGCCATCTGAGAAACTAGATATTCACAGATGATACCTTTAAAATCTATGTCATTCCCCTGCCCCAAAACTCCAGAGGCGCCCAACATGAGGTCCACACACCCTGTGGGATTGGGCCTTGCTGGATTCTCCGACTCTCTGTCTCACCTGCTCCCCCTGCTCACCACTCTCCAGCCCTACTGCCCTTTCAGGCACATTCGATGCTCCAAGCTCTTTCTACCCCAGGGCCTTTGCTCTTGCTGTTACCCATGACCTGGAACATAGTAGGTGCTTGACATGGGTGACTAGAAAAAATGGGGGTTTGCTGATCCCCAAAATACTGCCCAGACTCCTACAACAGGGCTCTGATCGGGGCAGATCTCTGGTCTCGACTGTACATACTTTTTTTAACCGTTGTGAGAATCCACAGTAATTGCTTGGCTCGGCACTAATCCTGAATTAGTGAGGCAGCACTGGTTCTTTGGTGTTAGTATTCTCTGAAGTTCGGCTCAGAAAAAAAAATTAAAAGAAAGACCCCCCTCCCCTCACCCACCCACCCACCAAAGAAAGGCACAAGTGAGCATCCCAGAGTTTGGGCGAGTCAAAACCAAAGAAAAAAGCAGAACCTGGCCCTGATGTGTGGCCCAGGCAGCCTTTGAGGGCCAGCTGTGCCCAGCGTGTTTGTAGTTGGGGTGGCGCAGCCCGCCAGATGTTCCCCGGGAGGACCGCCACTTCAAACGCTCGAGCTCAAGCCCATTACCTGAGCTGCCTTTGTGTATTTCAAAGGGGAAGCCAGTTGAACTTTCCCTGTAATCATTAGGTCCCAACTTGCCTTTAATGGACCATTAGGCAACGCTGCAAGGGGAGCTCCTGATCATTACCAGGTTCTGATGGCCTTGGAGCCCACCTGGAGAGGCCCACCCGCAGCCACCTGCCGCGTGAGCAGCTCCAGGGACGGCCGGGACCCCGGTCTGGCCACGACGTGGACCGGGAGGGCGGAGGCCGCCCGAACGCACCTGCATGGCCGTGGTGTCAGACTCCAGGGGACAAGAAGCCTGACTCTACCACCTGCCGGCTGGGAGACCTGCGCAGGGGGAGAAGCAGACTCCCCGCTGAGCAAGGAGCCCGACGCGCGGCTCGATCCCAGGACCCTGAGATCACGACCTGAGCCCAAGGCTGACGCTTAACCGACTGAGCCCCCCAGGCGCCCCTCCCACCACCAAACTAACAAGTAAAATAGCACCAGTGGTTGCTGGTCCCAGTGGTCCCAGAGGACACCGTGTGCCCTCTCTCCCAGAGGTAACCACTGTCTGGAACTCGTACACTTGCTTTTCTCACTCGATCTTACGTGGGTGGGGTTCATGCCTGCTGATGGCTGGAAGGTCATCTCTTCACCGTTGCGACCCACGATCCGTCACATGAAGGCCGCAGAAACCACGCCGCCATTCTCCTGCAGCCGACGCTCAGAACATTTCCTCTTCTTCCTTCAGCTGCTGTTCCCAAGAAGCCTGTCTCCAACGCACAGGTTCTTCCAGAGCATCTGTACTTAGGGATAGAACCACCAGCTGCAGGGGGACGCACACCTTCCCCTGCACCACATAAGGCCACATTGTTTTTCCCAAACAGTGATGCCCCCACAGCTGTCTCCAAGCGTCCACAGGGCATACAATTTTAAGGCCCTCTTGGGGGGCTAATACTTGGGACGGGGTAAATCCTACCCCCCACCTGCTGTTTGCCTGTTGAACTCCCACGGAGGCAGCAAGTGATGGGACAGCATGCAGGCTGCGATGGAGGCAGCCCTGACTCCCACTTGTGTGTTTTTGAGCAGGTGACGTCTACTCTCTGAGCCTCGTCGGAAAAGGGAGAGGGGCTGCTGGGCCTTCAGCCGGACAGTGGATGGGTAGCATTCAGCCCAGCTCCCGGCTCCCAGCCTGTGCCCGGGAAGGGTCCCTGTTATCACCCTCGGGGTAAATGCAGGTCCTCTTCATTCACTCACTCATTCATTCACTCATGCACTCACTCATTCATTCACCAGTCATTTACCGAGCTCCTACTATGTGGGGACACGGCAGTGACCAAGACAGACTGCAGTCCCTGCCTCGCCTGGAGCTGACATCCTGGTGGGGAAGACAAAGAATAAGTTTGAAAAACATGCCTCGCACCCAATGGTACTATGCTGGAAAGACAACTAACGCCCAGAAGAAGATCGGGACTCTGTGTGTAACTCACAGAGAGCTGCAGCTGTAACTTCAAATGTGAAATTTTAAGGTTTTATTGCTGAGGAAACTACCCCTCCCCCACTGTCATGTCCATGTAAATTATGTGACTGGGACCTGGCCAACCAGCGCATTCCGTTCCCCTGGCTGCAGTGATTGGTTCAGAGATGGCACGTGGCCCAAGGCTCATCCAAACAAGAGGAAGCCCAGGGCTTGGGAAGGCGCTCTCTCCCCGCCCACTGACGGGTGCACCCTTGGACCGCCTGTAGGGAAATTGTCGGGACCTGGAGCCTGGAGCCTGCCTGGAGGGGTAGAGCGGGGAGGCCAGCAGAGGGAGAAAGTACGTCCCAGTGATACCCTTTGAACTCCTGGAACAAACCAGACCTGATGTGAGATCTCCCTGCCTACTTCTTCTTTGCATGAGTCAATAAATCTCCCCTCCACTTTTCCCCTAAACAGTTTGGGTTGAGTTTTCCTTCACCTATGGCTGAAAGGGTTCTGGCTAATTCACGTTGACCACCAGGCCCGTGTGCCTTGTTAAAGCAATCGTATCTCTACCCAGCTGCCATCCCTGCCTTCCAGGAGGAAGTAAAAATTGCACAGGGTGGATCTTCCAGCCATCCACATTTGGGGCTTTTGGGCCCCAGCAACCTCCTCTGTGGTGGCCTCTCCCACACTGGGAACCCAGTCACTTATGAGGGGCTAGACCTCTGATGACAAGGACCAGAGGGGCTGGGCTCTTCCGCCCCAGGGGCACACGGCCTGGCCCCTGGGCTCAGTGTTAGAGGTAGCCCACTGCCCACCGAGATTCCGTCTCCTGCTGTGGCCATTGCTAAGCCGTCCACACACTCTCACTTCTCTCGTTGTGAGAATGTGGTAACATTTGAACCCAGGCATGGCCGTGTGACTCGCTTGGCCAGTGAAATGGCCGCTCTGGGCAGAAGCTTTAAAAACCAGTGAGAGATTCACAGAGCCTTGAGGGCCCGGCTGCCATTGTGGGAGCACGTGGTGAGGTGAGCTCTCCCTCAGCCTGGGTCCCTGAGCACCCCTTGCAAACCTAGGTGGACACAGGGCTGGAAAGATAAAGTTTGTTGTTTCAAGCTACTGAGCATTGGGGGATGTTTGTTACTGAGCACAACCCAGATGTTCCTGATGGGTACATCATCCACAGGGGAGGGCTTGAGCCAGTGAGCCACCATCCACCCAGGAGGATGCTCCCCTGCCTCCCCTGGATCCCAGGGGAGCCCTGCCACTACTTCTTGCTGACAGAATGTGCTTGAGAGAGCCACAGTGACGCAGAAACAGGGGTGCCTTGGCCCCCCACCCCCGCTTCCCTGTCTTCCAGCTGAAAGTGAAGCACTCCACGGCAGGAGGACAGGGGCTGGTGTACTATGGCCCCATGGACCAGCGTTGGTCTGCCGTGGGTTACACCTGCCATGGGTCACACCTGGCCCCGCCTATTTGTTTATGTATGGTCTATGGCTGCTTCCCGGCTGCCGTGTGGGTGTGAATAGTCGGATGGGGACAGTGTGGCTCATTTAGCCCAAAACATGTGCTATCTGTCTCTTTACAGAAAAAGTTTGCAAATCCCTCTCCTAGGAGAGGGTGGAGCCCAGCGCTGAAGGTACTTGGAGCCCCGAGCCATCGTGTGACATTCCCCCGAGGGAGCATCCACATTAGACAGTCAGGTGAGCAAGAAATCAACTTTTATTATGTTAAACCACTGAAATGTGATAGTCTGTTCCAGAAACTGGCATTACAAGGATGAGGACACAGCAGTTCGAACATGAGGCCAGCAACCACAGGGCAGGGTAAGCACACTGGCCTCAGTGTCAGGGACCTGGCTTCTGTTCATTTCATCTGTTCGCTCAACCAGTAGCCTGAGTGCTGGTTATGTGCCCGGCACGTGCTGGATGCTGGGACAGCGCAGCGAACTGGGCAAGATTTCCATCCTCAGAGACAGTGCAGTTCAATGAGTTTTTAAGCTCCTTCCCGCCCCCGCCCCCCACACTCTTAGCTCAGCTTCCTCCCATGAGATGAGGCATCTCTCTAGAGGCCCTGACTCCTCTGATCCCCGTGATTGTCCAAGGCAGGGGTTGCGGATTGAATTATGCCCCCCAAAAAGATACACTCAAGTCCTAACCCTGTACCTTGAATTTGACCTTATTCGGAGACAGGGTCTTTGCTGATGTAACTGGTACATTAAGATGAGGTCACACTGGATCGGGAAGGGGGGTGCCTAGCCCAATGGCCGGTGTCCTTATAAGAGAAAACAGAGACACACAGACACACAGACACACATGAAGACAGGGAAAGATTGGGGGACACATCTACGAGCTAAGGAATGCGTAGGATTGCCAGCAACCATCAGAAGCTGGGAGAGGCAGGAAGGTCCCCCTTACAGCCTTCAGAGAGAGCATGGCCCAGCTAACACCTTGACTTTGAACTTCTGGCCTCCAGGACCATGAGAGAATATATTTCCATTATTTTAAGTCACCTAGTTTGCGGTCACTTGTTACAGCTACCTCAGGACCCAAATTCGGTGGCATGTATGCAGGTCTGGGACTCTGCGGCCCCAGAGCTGAGCAGGGTTGATGGGTCCTCATTCATAACATCCCTCTGGGAAAAAACCATCCGAAGAGACTGTGAGTCATCCTCCAATATCCGATCTCCCCTTGGGGATCCCCGGATGGAATTCACGGAGCTTATGAACTAGGAAGAGAATGACGTGACACATCCATTAAATTCACCACTTCCTTCATTTCTGACCCATAATGCATCAAAAACACCACTGGCCCTGTCGCCCTGAGGACCTGCAGGGATGTTTGCATCATTGTGAGGTTGTGTCATCTCAAAAGGCCGATTTTCTTCATCATCACTTCTGATGGTGGTTATTAGACCTGCCAACCGTCTCGCTTTTTAGTGTATCCATGAAGAAGCATGGGTTTTCCTAAATCACAAATCCATTTTCCAGATATATTTTGATAACTGCGTTTTAGTGTAATTGGTGACCACCGTCAGCCTACGTAGCCTACTCTAAACACTTAACGCTGTTATTCAGAGAAGGCATCCTAGTTCAAAACAGGTTGACGTGCTCTGCTCTACGGGAGTTGAATTCTCAACCTTGAGCTGGGCGCGTGGCCCCCGGGTTAGGACGCCCCACCCCACCCCCCGCCCCAGCCTCCCGGGGAGCCACGCGGCCAGAGCGAGAGCAGAGAGAACCTGCACGTTGTATCCTGAGGAGAAGCAGGTGTCCTGGGCGCGAGCTGGCTCCCATTTGTGCATCCTGCAGCTTGACGTGTGGTTGTGTGGCCTCACCATCTTGTCATGCACAGGTGAGGACGAAATGTCTGGGGATGGGGGTGGGCAGCAAGGTAGAAGGAGCCAGGCCTCTGGGGGTCCTTCATGAAGGGCTGAGCCGCCGTCCCCCCGACAGACACTTCCGTGAGACAGAAACAAACTTCTGACGTAAGTCTTGCTTATTTTGGAGACTTTTGAAAAACAGAACTGAACTGAAGGCCAGCCACTGCAGAGCCTGAGACAGGGACCCAACCCCTCTTTCAGAGAATGGGTGATACTGGGATGGGCCCCACCCCCACCTGCCTGCCCTCTCCTCGGCTCCTAAGCTCGCTTCATTCTCCTAAGCCCCACTTTCTTCTGGCCTCTGGACCTTCAAGCTGGGGCCAGGAACCGACAGTAGCAGGCTCCTCCTTGTAAGCCTCCTGCTAACCCCTTTGCAATGGGGGACATGCCCCGTGGGGCCTCGCCAGCGTCCAGGAGTAGGAGGCAGGGGGGTGCACTGTTGGCGAGGTGGGAAGCCTGCCCAAAGCATAAACCATCAGCCATGAGAATGAAAGGTTCTTGGAAACAAGTCCCAAACCACAGATTGTCTGCCGGGGCTCTCATCAAGAGCTGGAACCCAGCTCCCCCTCCCTTGAACCTGGGCTGGCCTGGACTTGCTTAGACCAAGAGAATGTGGTGGAAGTGACCCGGGGCCAGTTCCAGGCCTAGGCCTTTGGAGCCTGCCAGCTTCCACTACCCTTCTCTCGGGCCACCACGTCGAGAGACCCAGCTGCCCAGCTGGGAGGATCGTGCAGCAAGAGAGAGGTGCCCAGGCAGGCCCCAGCCTGCTCAGCTAGCCCAGCGGGGAGGCACCTGCCGTGTAGGTGAAGCCATCCCGAATATTCCAGCCCCAGCGGAGCTCCTCGTGAGAGGCACCCCCCGGGAGTGGCCCAGGCGAAGTGGAAATGAGCTGTGCCCGCTGAGCGAAATGAGCAGACCGCACCATGAGGAACAAGTACCTGGTGGGCCGTGGGGTGATTTGTCACGGAGTAAGATCGCAGAAACACCAGCCGTCCCATAAATACCCCCAAACGTTTGGTTAAGAAATCAAAGAGACCGTGACTGTGATTTTGTCCTGCCTCGGACACCACCACTGAGTACATCCGGCCCCTCCCCATCCCGTTGCCAAGTACATCCGCACCCCTCCCTGTAGACTCTCCTTATGGTGGGTACAGGTGCTGAGCAGCAGAACCAGGTCCTCATTGGATAGAGAAAACCTCCCCCTTCAGGCAAGAAGCTGATGTGGGATGCTGGTGTCGCTCATCTTCAAGCGGGGACTCCTGAGAGGGTCCCCGGGGGTCCCCGGACGGAGGCCTTTCCTTCGCCGACAGTGCATTTGGAGGAAAAGGAAGTGGTTCCAAGGGAAGCCCTGGAAAGGCCGCGGGAGAGGCCAGCAGGGCCTGGGGCGGGCCTAGAAGGGAGAATTTCCTCTGCAAAAGGTCACTGATCTGCATTCCTTCACTTGCACCCTCCAGCAGCCCTCTGAAAGGTCCTTATTCTTCTCTTGGCACCACCCAAACAGTCCCGCTGTGGTGCAGGGTGGAGGAAGGGGTCCAGCTTGCCTTTCCTCCCCGTTTCCCGATGGATTTCTGATGTTTGAGCAGTTAATCGGGCACCCGAGGCCAGGGTGGCAGATTTTGGCAGAATGTCTCAGAAGATCCGCTGCCGGGGG
>NW_028017177.1:0-722 GCF_054177405.1 Leptonychotes weddellii
GGTTTTTATGATTTCATTGGGTAGGTGGAGGCTGAGTTAGTAAGTGAAATTTACAACCTTCTCATCGCTTGGTTGTTTCCCCAGCTCCCAGGCCCCGTCCGGGGCCATGTGGGAGCCCACAGTTACCACCTCATTAACTTAACCTCAGCTGTGGTTGCCCTTACCAGGAGCTTCCAAGGGTTTGGGAGCTATGTGCCAGACCCTAGGGACAAAGACCAAATATGTTTTTTATTGTGCCACGCTCCCCCAAACCCATAACTGCATGTAATCATGAGAAAAACATCTGACAAATTCCAACAGAGGATCATTCTACAAAATACTTGACCTGACCTTAGAACTGTCTAGGTCATGAAAGACAAGGAGAATCTGAAAGGTTTTTCACAACCATAAAGAGCCTAAATTGATGGTTAAATGTAATGTGGTATCTGGATGGGTTCCTGGGACAGAGAAAGAACATTAGGGAAAAGCAAAATCTGAATAAAGTACAGACAACAGATAATATCTATATAGGTTTATTAACTGTAAGAAATATACTGTAATAATGTGATATAGTAACAGGAAACTGGTTTATGGGAACTCCACTATCTTGCAAATTTTCTGTAAAATTATTCTAAAAATAAAGTTTATTAAAAAAAACTTGAGGGCACCTGAGTGGCTCAGTCGTTAAGCGTCTGCCTTCAGCTCAGATCATGATCCCAGGACCCTGGGATCAAGCCCCGCAT
>NW_028017178.1:0-722 GCF_054177405.1 Leptonychotes weddellii
ATGCGGCAGTCCAGGCACCAAACACTCTATCCTTTAGCCTGATGTCTGGGTGCTCTGTATTTCCCAAGTGAATAAATGAATGCCATTTCTTTCAAACCCATCTGGGATCCACCGTGCACACACTCAGCACATGCACCATGCATGTGCACACACACACACGCACACACGGAGCTCTTAACTGACACTCAACCTGCAACGCTCAGCCTGACTGTCACTTACTCACAGAGCTTCCCCGGGCTCTGATACCAGAGGAGATCTAGCTGAAACACCTGGACTCTTTCATCATACCCCCATCACAGCAGAATTAAAGATTTGTGTAGTTTCGTATGTGGTGAGCATCTGTCTTCTCCATGAGACTGTAAACTCCCTGAAGGCCGGAAGAGCCAGACTCCCCAGCCCCTGGTAACAAGTGATAGTCGACAAAGTACCTGGTGAATGGTCCAAGGACGATCAGACGGGATTCACGGAGGTCGGGGCTGCCACCCCTCTGAGCCGGGTGTTCACAGGAACTGAGAACTCACAGCAACTGTCGAGTGTGGAGCATGAACCCACGCATGTCAGCTCTGGGCGAGAAGCACCAGGAGTCTGCGAGGGTGGCCGGACGGGCTTCCAGGCAGCTGGACGTGGGAGCTTGGCTCCTGCTCTCCATGGGCCAGGGAGGGTGGCTTTGCCAAGGCATCCGCTCAGGACAGATGACAGAGCTGAGCCTTAGCTAAGGAAAC
>NW_028017179.1:0-722 GCF_054177405.1 Leptonychotes weddellii
AGGCTCTCTGCTCAGTGGGGAGTCTGCTTCTCCCTCTGCCACTCCCCCTGTTTATGAGCTCTCTCTCTCTCAAATGAATAAATAGAAATGCTTAATAAAAAATGTCATAAACTTCTAGAAATGCAAATAATGTGTATATCTTTAATTTAAAAAATTCATTACCAAGTCCCCCAATAGAAAAATGATAAAAAAAAAAAAACCTGGCATAGATAATTCGCAGAGGTGGATATACAAATAACTAAAAAATATATGACAAAGTTTCAATTTATTATGAAGGAAATCCATTTTAAAACTCAGATACTAATTTTTTTCCAATCATATTAGGAAAATTTTCAAAAATACTCATTAACACTAACAAGTAGCCACTGATCTTGATATTTTTGTATGGTAGAGATATGGAACTTCTAAAGATCAATTTGGCAAAGAATAGTTAAGAATCTAAAATATTTTTAATGATGTATTTTGAAGTGTGTACCTTTTAGCTAGCAATAGTACTTTAAGCAATGCATCCTAAGCAATGTGGACAATATTTATATATAGGGACATTTACCTTAACTTTATATCTAAGTAAAAAATTTGCAAAAAAATTATGGAAACGTTAAATAAGTTACAGAAAGAAATAGTGTATATTTTTTTTTATTCTTATGTTAATCCCCATACATTACATCATTAGTTTTAGATGAAGTGTTCCATGATTCATTGTTTGTGCATAACACCCAGTG
>NW_028017180.1:0-722 GCF_054177405.1 Leptonychotes weddellii
AAAAAAAAAAAAAGGTGTAACATAAGGGAGTGTCTTGATTTAGGCTGAGGTCATGATCGCAGAGTCATAAGATCAAGCCCCACATTGGGCTCCGCTCTGGGCGTGGAGCCTGCTTGAGATTCTCTCTCTCTCCCTCTCTCTCTCTCTGCCCCTCCGCCCACTTGTGCGTGTGCGCACACTCTAAAAAAAAAAAAAAAAAGAGTATTGTACCAATGTGAGATTCCTGCTTTTGACCATGTACTGTGGTTATGGAAGATATGCTTATTGGGTAAAGCTGTTTTAAAATATACCAGAATGCTCATTACTATTTTGAAACTTCTGGAAGGCAACATATTTCAAAATAAAAAGTTGCAATTAAAAGAAAGAAGAGGGCATTGGATATTTAGGGACAATTAGAAGTCTGTCACACTCAATAAAAAGATTTAAGGTCTTGAACAGGATCACACTTTTTAAATTTTATATTTTCCTAACCCTATCATAGCTTAAGCAAAACTGCATTTGATAACATATGAGTCTAGAAGAGAACCAGGTGATTTAAAATTGTCAACTAAATATCTTAGTAGGATATTAAACAGTAGTTATAGTTTTAAATTTCATTCTTAAAATTAATGTTAATTAAAACCAATATATTATTATTTTTGGTTTATGAAAAAAGTAACACTTAAGAAAATCAGTTAAAAACTTCAGTATGCTTATATTAATCACTTGAATAATAAAATTTC
>NW_028017181.1:0-722 GCF_054177405.1 Leptonychotes weddellii
GGTGTGTCTATAATTATCTGGAAAGCCTATAAAAACCAATGTAATCCTGGTAAAATACTTCTAAAATCTTTTTGTTGTCAGTAAATTTTATGTTTTCTTTATAAAGAGCAGGCACATTCTAGATTAAATAAATATATTTGATATATTTTTAGTTTTTAAGAGCCTTCTCAGGGTTAAGCATCGTTAGTTTTTAAGAGCCTTCTCAGGGTTAAGCATCAAGAAAAGAAAACCTGCAGTTTATAAAGTTCTCAGGAAGCACATCGATCGAAACAACACTTTCTTTAAGCTCAGTGAATTAATTTCAGTGTGTTATACCAAAATGTGGCTTTCTCCAGCTAATGACTAAGCGATTCGCTTCACTCTGGGGCAAAGCCCTCTGAGGATGCACGGGTGTTCAAAAGCACTGTCGGTGCTGACTTAGGAAGAACACATTCGTGATTGCCCCCTCTCGCATTTCTGTCTCTGTGGAGGTCCTGGGGAGCGAGGATGTCAAAAGGAAGTGTGAAGCTCAGTGCTGGCCTGTGAGCTGACCCCCTGCCCCCTCATTCCTGCCTCCCTGGCTCATTTCTCGGGACACACAAGAGGCTGGCTCCATGCTTGGCTGCCTTGGGGAGGACAGTGGTGGGAAGCAAGGCTGAGGAAGCCTGGAAGCTTTCTTGTCTTTGGTTTTGCTTCCGGCCAGATGGAGGGGAGGAGTCTGTGGGAGGCAGAGGAACATCTCC
>NW_028017182.1:0-722 GCF_054177405.1 Leptonychotes weddellii
TATATATATATAATGGAATATTACTCGGCCATAAAAAAGAATGAGATCTTGTCATTTGTGACAACATGGATGGACCTAGAGAGTATTATACTAAGTGAAGTAAGCCAGAGAAAGGCAAATATCATGATTTCACTTGTATGTGGAATCTCAAAAACGAAACAAATGAACCAACAAAAACCAGAAACAGACTCGTAAGTACAGAGAACAAACTGACCGTTGCAAAGGGGGAATGGGTACACAGGTGGAAGGGGTCATTGGGTACAAACTTCCAGATATAAAACTAGTGAGTCATGGACATGAAAAGTACAGCATAGGGAATGTAGTCAATAATATGTAATAACGTTGTATGGTAACAGACAGTGACTACACTTACCGTGGTGAGCATTGTGTAAGACTGTTGTGTCCCTGAAACTAGCATTACGCTGTATATCAACTATACTTAAATAATAAAAAATAATTCATTTTTTTCTGTTTCCAAGGTAAGAATGTACATTGGAAGATTGAGAAACCAGAAAAGACCACCATCACGTAACGATGGGACATAATCCCACCCATAGGTGTAGTCCCCACACGTGGTTCGGTATCTACACCCAGTCTTCTCCTCCATGTGCACGTGTGAACGTGCGCCTGGAATTATCCTACACACACTCTTCTGTGGCCTCCCACTTCACTCAGTATTCTACTTCATGTCTTTCTATGTCATCAAACAGGATACAGACTCC
>NW_028017183.1:0-722 GCF_054177405.1 Leptonychotes weddellii
AGCTGTCCCTGTGTTGCCCAAACAGGACCCCGCCAGGTTGCTGGGAAGTCTAAGAACAGAGCCCCCATCCCCCAGCTCAGAACCCAGTCTTCAAAAGAGTAGTTAAGAACGGTTTAGGACAAGAGTAGGATTTTTCCGGGTTGATTTTTCTTCAAAAGATTCACAATATGTCCCAAATATCCCTAACTTCTTCTTATGTTTGTGATGACGCTCCCTAGGACTCCAGACTGTCCCCGAGCCTTCCTTGACCTAACTCATCCCTTCTTCCGGGGCCACTCACATGCCCCAGGCCTGCCACTGGTTAGCCTGACCAAAGGATGTCCTCATCCCGCACTCCCTTTAGCTGCCATGTCTGTATCAGCAATCTTCACAGGATTATAAAGCTGACCGTCTTTGATCATTCTACCTTTTCTCTTTCTTCAGAAGAGCCTTGCAGGTAATGTTTCTTTGCGCGATGTTTCCTGAAGTCTCTTCCATGAACCTCAAGTTTTGTGAGATGTTAAATGGTGTTATGTAAAAAAAAAAAAAAAAAAAAAAAAATGTCTAATAACTTTGGGAAATAATGGGTTTTAAAAATGAATGTGTTTTTTATTATTGCCTCATTCTGAGACTTTACTAAATGCATTAGAAGTGGAGAGAGTGTTTTCCAAACCTTCTTAACCACTCAACATTCTTCTCTTCTCAGAGGATGCCATGTGACCAGCGTTCCATGGCCTAGACTT
>NW_028017184.1:0-722 GCF_054177405.1 Leptonychotes weddellii
AAAAAAAGTAACTAAAAGCACCCCATTTTACTTTCAAATATGTGTTCCAGTTTGGATGAGACATTAGAGGATCACTCTACTTGTATCCCACGTATGGCCAGAAAGGATATGAGGAGACAGGCTGGAAAGGAGGAGATGATACTCTTCTTGCCTTGTTCATCCTGGCTTCTGCTTCAGCACTTGAGATGTTGGGAGATGCATCCAGGCGTTGCCACCTTTCTGGTTTTCACCTCCCACCCTGCCTCCTTGCTTTCTACTAAGCAGGAGCCAGGGTGACAGGAGGAGGGATGCCCTGCTTTTGACATGGAATCTTTTCAAACAGGTCCTGAAGCAATGGGTGATGTTTTTGTAAGCAGACAAGGTCATTGTAGATGTATTTATAGCTGTTTGTGCCATGAAAGTTTTCCATGAACTTTGAATCAAATACTTAACTTCTACATTTTCATATACATACCTGTATAAAGTAGCAGGGACAGAATAAAAGTACATAAAATAATCAAGAGATGTTTTATTCCAGTGCTCTCACACCCCAAAATGCAATTAGATGCATGAAACTATAGCAAGGTAAACATTTGGTTATCTACATTAAAGGATGAGGGAAACAAGGAAAACATAAAGAAATCAAAACAGTGAATAAAGTCAAATCTACTTATCTTAGGCAGTTTATATCCTAGTCATGAGGGGTGATAGAGCAAAGTAGTTAAAATCATGGATGTAAATAC
>NW_028017185.1:0-722 GCF_054177405.1 Leptonychotes weddellii
GGGGGGTGGGTAGGATGAAATGGGGGATGGGGTAAATAGAGGTGATGGGGATTAAGGAATGCATCTGTTGTGATGAGCACTGGTTGATTAAAATAAAACTTTAAAAAAGAGTGAAAGTGACAGTTAACCTGAAAATACATGTGAGTGACAGTCTCTTTAGCTCCAAGTATATAAAGTTAACATTTTCTATCCTCTCTACAACTTATTATTTCTAGTGGTCTTATTTTTAACTCGATTTTCTGTATTTCAGTTTTTCCTTTTAAATTCTTTGGAAAATTTAATACTTTTCTTTCATCGATCACAGAATAAAATCAAACAAGAAGTAGGGCCATAGGTGAAACAATTATAGAAAGAATCCATGAAAAACTAGGAAGACAGACACAAAATTTGTGGGTTTTTTACATTTGTGTCTCAGAAATATGCAGGATGGGCTACTGAGTTCAAGACACAGACTGAGAGCAAATTAGACAAAACCCACCACCATGTACAGGAAGAAAAATTACTCTCAAGGTTATTAGTATATTTGTCTTACAAACTGTTCTAGCTAGTATTTCAACTATAGTACTTCCATAATTTGTTGAAATATAGTGATTTATAATGCTACTGCTATGAACAACACAAGCTCCAATTTGAGTCTTTACTGAATGTTGGTGACTAGCTCTTTAGATATTTTACTATTCACAATACAATGAAGTAAACTATCATCTCCATGCTATAAATGA
>NW_028017186.1:0-722 GCF_054177405.1 Leptonychotes weddellii
CTTTTAATACTGTTGATAAATCATCCTCTTGAATGAGGTCCCAAATAGACCTGTGTTATATGGAATTCCACCTTCCAGAAAATAGCTCACTACACCTAATTTGGGAATTGGAAATAAAATATAAATATATATTTCTTTGGTCACCATTTGAAAGATTTTGCACTTTGCTTATGGTTTCTATTTTCAACACATTAAAAAATATATTTTTGCACTGGATGTGTGTGTGAGACAAGAGCTTTTAAGGGCAGGAAAGTAAATTTTCAGTTGAAAAACTAATCTTTAAGTATATATGTTTAAGATCAATATGTCTCTCTTATGAGTACTTTTTAAAATTATATTTGCTTCTAAAAATATTTAGCCTTGTGCTACATGGTGTATTTTAGATTCATATCACTTAGATCGGTAGAGAAAATCCCAACCAGCATGTTTGAAAGGTCACCTGCTTTATGTTTGGCAAGAAGAAATGGCATTCATTTCATTCGAGGAGGAAATGATACCTTGTTTCTGACTGAGTCTCCCTTCCCTTCCAAGCAAAAGCCTCTTTTTCATATCTTAGTTATTTATTGTATGTATCATGTATTTTTATTTTTTTATTAACATATAATGTATTATTTGTTTCAGGGGTACAGGTCTGTGATTCATCAGTCTTACACAATTCATGGTGCTCACCATAGCACACACCCTCCCCAGTGTCCATCACCCAGCCACCCCATCCCTCCCAC
>NW_028017187.1:0-11311 GCF_054177405.1 Leptonychotes weddellii
TTGGAGCTTTGGAGTCTCACAGGCCTGGCCACAACCCTGCGCCTTCAGTCCTGCAGCCCCCACACCTGGAGGTGTCATCTGGAGGACGTCACCATCTTTTCCAGCTCCGTGTCCCCATCCTCAAGGGTCTCCTGAGCACCACGCAGGGTGTGCAGCCTGATGAGCAAGAACGCACCCAGTGTGGAGGCTGGGGGAAAACCCGGACCCCAACAGAACGACCACTACGTGCCACCAGAAACGGGACTCCACAGCGATGCCCACCAGTCCAGGGGTGACGGCAGAGGTGAGACAGGGGCCACCAGGAACAGCCGGGAACGGGAGCGGGGGGGGGGTGCTTCAGGCAGAGGGGACAGCATGTGAACCGGCCCTGTGGCTGCAGCAGGGGTGGGCGAGGAGGGGGCACGGGTGGCTGAGACGGGCACGCTGGGCCATGCGGAGGGGTTTCTCTTCACCCCACAGGGAGGGGAGCAGGGGAGGGTCCCCAGCACAGGCCGATGACCCGATGCGCTTCTTAAGAAGGCGGTTCTGCTGCTGTGGGGAGGGGGACGGCCGGCAGAGGCAGCTGGTTCTGTGTGAACTGGAGTCACTGGAAACACAGGGCAGGGAGCAGAGGGGCTGCGCACGAGAGCGACCGTGACGGGCAGGGAGCGGGACAAGCGAGAAGGGCGCGCCCTGGGCAGACTGCTGTGGTTGGGAGGGGGACGGCGGTGTCGGGGGGAGGCCGGTCACGAGAGCGATCTGGGACGGGAGCCGGAGTCCAGTGGCCAGCCCGCCGCGTCTTCTCCCTGCTCAGCGACACCGGGCGGCAGAGCCAGCAGAGGGTGCAGACGCAAGGGTACCCATGTCCAGGTCCTCGACACGCCCAGAACTTTCTTCAGTGCCGTGAGACGCCACGCCCCCCCGCCCTCGCCCACCTCGCCAAGGCCGCGCTCCGCCATCCCGCTGTGGCCGCAACCGCAGGGCCCGGTGCAGCCTGCCCCCACGCCAGGACCACAGCCCGCCCACAGGCTCCCCGCACCGCACGCCTCCAGCCCGTGCCGAGAGGTGGCCCCAGGCCCCATCCGCTGGGGCAGGAGCCGCCCGCCTGGACACCCCTCATGAGCCCAGGGAAGGACTCCATGAGTCCAGGCCGACCTCCCAGGAGCTCAGGAACCCAGGAGTGGCCGCCTGCTGTCCCCGCGGGAGGGGAAGGCACAGGGGGACAATCTGCCCAGCCCTCTCCGTCCCTGGAGCCCAAAACACCATGCACCACACAGATGTGGTGCCTAGTCAGCACCCGCTCAGGGAGCCACGAACAGCCACTTCACCACAACAGCAACCACGATGAAATCAGACGAGGGTGTGGCCGGCTCTGGAAACCTCTGCCTCCCAGACCACCCCCCACCCTCCGGCCCCTGCCCCACAATCGCGAAGATCAGCTCCATCTGGACGTGGCCTTGGGGGCCGCTCCCCGCAGCCCCACCCACGTCCCCAACGCGAGGGGCTTCTGTGCGCAGCGAGAGCCCAAGGCCAGCACCCCCTCGCGCTGCTCTGCACAGACCTCGGGTACAGCGGAACTTCGCACCTGCACTGACGGGCAGGAGAGCGACTGCCCGCACAGGAAGTGGCGTCTCTCGACTACACGTACGTCCAGGGTGGGCAGACGGAAGGAGAGAAACTGTATATGCGACCACTGTGGCAGGGTGCCCGCGGCCCACTGAGCCCCTTGGCCACTGTCCCCCCAACAAAGGTCACAGCAGGATGGCCGGAGGGTCCCACTGAGGCCTCAAGTCCACCTGCAGGGAACCAAGCAGGTGGGGAACCTGCCACCAGGTCGAATGTGCAGGTAAGCGTTAGAAGCCGCGGGAGGACCTGGGATGAGCCGCAAGCTGGGCCCTGAGGGCACATCTGTGGGACACTGTCTGAAGAAAGCGGAGTTCTGCCGGCCCCCCCGGGTCGCGCCAGCAGGGCTTGGGGCTGCCGTGTGTCCCTGCTGGCGCCTGGCTCCTCAGGGAGGCTCGTGCGGCCAGAGCCTGAAGAGCTGCGTCTGGAGGGAAATGTCCCCTGCTCTCTCTGAGGCGGAGGGTGGGATTCCTATCTGCACCAGGAAAGAGGCCAGTCTGCGGTCATTTCCAAGGCATCCTGCCCAAGCGGCAGCTCACAGAGGAGCAGCTCCACCTGTGTTCATACACGTAAGGCAGGTAGCCACTGGGCTGGGGGTGGGATATAATAGCGGGAGCTGCAGGTGTCTGGTACAGAGGCTGGCTCACTCTGCATAAGGAGCCGAGGTCTCAGTGGGGACAGGGAGTCAGCGCCCAGACTCCATCCTGAGACCCAAATCCCGGAGCTCTGTGGAGGTGGGCCTGGTGGGCTGGTGAAGGCCATTGGCAGCGTAAGGAAACGGGGCCCCATTACACCACTGGCCTCTTGTGCCCGGAGGGCAGGGTGTCAGGCGGGTGACCCAGGAAGGCTGGTGTTTGCTAAGACCCAGCCTGTTAGAGCACAGCCTGCAGGCAGGGGTGAAGCTGAGCGGTGGGACCCTGGAAGCGGCTAGGGCAGGGGTGTAACTGAAGAGAACATGCGTGTGATGGGACCGTTTATGGGTCAGGTTGTGCGGAGGGTCATCTCGAAGATGGGTCAGAGCAGCTCTGCTCCACAGTCTCCACAGACCGCACAACACCCACCGGGACCCGCAGGCTCAGACCCTGGAGGAAATGAACGACAGTCGAGAGTTCTCGCCGACCCTGCCATCAGAGGCCCGGACCCAACATCGCTGTGCCGCGAGGCAGCAGGACCAGCAAACATGTACGTCCAAGAGGAGCGGGGTGCTGACTGCAGGCAGGGCTGCCCGCAGGTGCGGACAGAACAGCTCGGGTAATGAGCACGCCTGGCTCCTCCCCGTGCCACCTGCGGAGCGTCCCAGGAGGACGGCGGTAGCTAGGATGCTGCTCTGGACGCCAGGCACCTGGCAGCTGCGCCTGCCCCCGAACCACCGATCGCTACCTTCTCTTGACGCAACAGACGCCCTGTGTTCAGCAAACTCCGGCTCACTTGAGAGCTGGGCTTGGAGACGAGCATTAAACCACGGGTGCAGCCGCTGCGTGTCGAGTTGCTCAAGAGCCACACACGGCCGTGCAAGCCGGGGAGAGCGCTCTGCTGTCCCACAGAGGTGGGCAGACTACTCGCTCCTCAGCACGTAGGATGACACCGCGTGCCCCAGCCATGACGTGCAGCTGGACAGTGTCCGCATGGGGCCCGGCCTCGGCAGGCGGGACGTAACACACTATAAGCACTTATCTGCCCCCACGTCCCGTGTCATCAGAGTAAAGAGGGCTGGATGCCGAAACTCTCCGGGGCGACGGTGCTCCCCCGTAGCGGCAACTGTGCACACCCAGAAGTCTGGCCGCCTTCCCTGAGGACTGGGACGCAGGGATCTGCAAGGGGCTTCCTGCTGATCGGCAGTATCCAAAACAGTGCGCGTCCCCCAAGTACACCCAGGACCTGAGGATGCTCTTTACACAGCAAAAGGGACTCTGTGGATGTGCTTCAGTTAAAGAGCTGGAGGTGGGGAGGTTATCCTGGATGATCCATCAGGGTCCTTTCGAGAGGGAGGCAGGAGGGTCACTCAGAGATACAGGCGTGACTATGGAAGTGGGGTCAGGAGGAGAGGTTTGAAGATGCCGTGCCGCCGGCTCTGGACACAGAAAGGGGACAAGTGAAGGAACGCAGTGCAAGAGGCAAGGAGACAGATTTTCCTCTGGGGCCTCCAGGAGGAGCACAGACCCATGAGGCTGACCTTGGAGGCCCGACCCTCTGCCTGCAGGACAGTAAGACCATGTTGTTTGAAGCCACTCACCTCGTTGTGGCAACAACAGGAAACCAGCACACCCTTCTTGTGGAGAAACAGTGGACACACCGACAATAGAAGCAGTCAGACTTGCACATGGCCAAAATAGAATAAGAAACGAGGGCGGTAGATGATGCCACAGGCAGGGAGGACTTGGAAGTCAGTCAGGAAACGATATAAAAAATAAAACTGCAAATTAAAATGACACCAGGGTTATGTGACTTTGTGCCTGCTGGCGTTTGCAGTCATGGGGGAGACAGGTGCCAGCAAGCCCCTCTGGGGACAGCATGGGTCACTACAGCCACCTGAAGGGCAGTTTGCAATGGGCATCAAATGTCAAAATGGGTATCTCGCCCAAAATGGCTCAGGCGTCTTGGAAGAACAGAGCCAGGGCCCCAAGCAGGTGGCAGGGCCTGGTGGAAGCTGTGGCAGTTAAGATGGCGAGTCCTGGCGGCAGAATAAACAAACAGGATGCAGGAACAAAGTCCAGAGACAGAGCCACACAGACACAGTCACTTGACTTATGGCAAGATGACCCTGTTATGGAGGGGATGCTGACCCTCCTGCAGAAGGGAGACCCCGACCCTGCTTCACAGCACACACAGGGACAGTCAGAGAAGGGCTAGAAAACAACGAAGTTCTAGGTAGCCGCGAGAGTGCCTTTGTGACCGTGGGTGGGATGAGGTTTGCAGAGAGGGCGTGGGGAGAACAAAGAGGCGCTTGGTGCATCACACTGCATGCAGGTCAGAGCTGCAGCTCATCAGGAGACGCCCCAAGAGGAAAAAGGCCAGATCCAGGTGAAAAAGATATTCGCTACTCACATATCCAACAACCGACTGCCACCCAACATTTGCGAAGAACTCCTAAAAAAATCAGTAAGAGGGCACCTGGGTGGCTCAGATGGTTAAGCGTCTGCCTTCGGCTCAGGTCATGATCCCAGGGTCCTGGGATCGAGTCCCACATCGGGCTCCCGGCTCAGCGGGGAGCCTGCTTCTCCCTCTGACCCTCTCCCCTCTCATGCTGTTTCTCTCTCGCTCGCTCTCTAAAAAAATAAAATAAAAATCTTTAAAAAAAAAAAAAATCAGTAAGAGAAAAAAAAAGCAGACCACCCAACAGGAAAATGGGCAAAAGACTTGAACAGGAGAGACAAAAAGGACATCAGGATGTTCAATAAATATACTAAAAGGTAGCCAACTTCAGCAGTCACCAGGGCAAAGCAAATAAAAACCAAAGTGAGACACTGAGAGCTACCAAATGGCTAAGCCAGAATGACAGACACCAGATGCCAACAGCCAGGACTCTCATCTGCCGATGGTGGGGGGTAAAGCAGCATCCACTCTGGGAACCGGCTTGGCATTACCTACTCAGGTTGAATACACGCGTGCTCTAGGACCTGGCAGCTCCATTCCCAGGTTTGCACCAAACAAAAATACATGTGCACAGTTGCCAAAAGGCACGCGGTGCTGGAGGAGCGCTTTGTCCCGCCCACGTCTGACGGATGGGGTGTTCACCGTGTGAAGCGTTGCCGTGCCGCACACTCACGCACGCACGTTTTTGTAAGCTTGCTGTACTTCCCTAACTCGTCTACTTTCAAAACCGTGGGGAGTGAGAAGCCGGGTCTGGAGAGTGTGACCTCCGGCTCCAACACGGTTCCAGAACTCCACTCGCTCCGAGGTGAGGAAACACACATCTGCCTGAAACGTTTATCCATGATAGATTGCGAAGTGGAAGAACAAAGTGCAGACTTTGATGGAGCAACTCTAGGGCGTTCTCCTAAAATGATAATTGAACAGGAACACGAGGGCTCATTATGGTGTTGTTTATGATAATGAAAACATGAAACAAGGCGTAGCCACAGAATGGCGAAAAGAGACTGTAGCGCAGCCGTGAAAATGACTTACAGTGTTCAGTTCTTGGCACAGAAACATACACATGTTAAGTGAAAAACTGGAGGCACAACAGGGCATGGAGCGCACACCCCACTGACAAGGAATTGTGTGTATAGCACACACGTATGTGTGTCTGCTGAAGGAAGGAATCAAAATGTCAACGCTGGCTATCGCTGGCTGCTGGGCCACACACACGTGTGTCTGCTCCTGCGTGTGTGTGCACGTGTGTGCACGTGTGTGCATGCCGTGTTTTTTCAAATAAATATATGTGGGCACCTGGGTTTCCACCACGGTCTGCAGGGTAGGAATATTCTAGGTCCTTAATGCACCACAGAGTGACCATATAAAGACAACGAGGCATTTTTCTTGCTCACAACAAATCCTAGAGAAGTGACAGCTGCGTGCCCCAGCCCGCCAGGAGGGTCCGTGCCCCACGGTGAAATCGACCCACTCGCTTGCACTTGTCTTACATCTGGTTTGGCTGTTACAATCGAAGAAGCAGAGAAAAGTGACTCCTTCACAGTCCAAACCCAGAAAGGGCCAGACCATGGACAAGAGCGTGGAGCTAGGTGACTATGGCAGGCGGCGGCGCAGGACGGAGGCGTCAGACGGGGCTCCTGCAGCGGCGGGCACCAGGAGCCCCGGGCACTTCCTGCACCGTCTGCAGACATGCGCTGCCCCAGCTGGGGAGGGGGCGCTGCGGCAGAGGCGGGAGGCTGTTGCACACCCGGGACGCACAGAACGGCCTAGAACCACAGCACTGCAGCAGGAGCCCTGGCGAGACGGATTTCGTCAACATGACGGGGAGCAAAAGAGGACGGAGCTGTTTGAGTCGGGAGATCAGTGCCCGAAAGACAAGCAAATTCCAGAGGCGGAAGCTCAGACTCCGCCATGCGCCTGAGCGTATCTGAGCCTCCTACTCGTGGAGACGTGATAGCCCGAGGGCTCAGTGTCACTCAGGGGCCACTGTGGACACTACTCCCAGTGCTGATCAGCCCTGGTGGACGAGACACAGGTGTGCCGACTCTCGGTGGCCAGCGTGCCCCCCAGACAGTAAAGTAGCACTCTGCGGGGAGAGACTCCTGCCAGGCTCAGAAGAGAATGCCTAACAAAACCAGTCAGCCCCCTGGAGGGCCCTGGAAGGCCATGGCGGGGCCCTGAGACAAGACAGCAAGCCCCCCAGACACGCCCCCTCCACCCGTGTCCTCACTGTGCACGCTCCAGAGCCCAGGGTCGGAACACAGCCTGGGCTCACAGGCGTCCTTTGTAGCAGGACCATCCTGAGTAACCAACAGCACCCCGTATCGCGCTGGGGACTGGACTGAGCACCGTGGGTGGGGGAGGGGGAGTTTAACGAGTGTCCTCTAAGGGACTTCCAAAGACAGGCCTGGGCTGGGCCTGCCACCACCATTCCTTGGAGAGCCCTCCCAGTCCACACTGTACTTTGCGCCTCAACCCTGGGCCTCAGGCCTTGGCCCCCACGTCGGAATAAACATGCTGCATCCTCCACACCACGCCTCTCCCACAGTTGGGGAGACAGTTGTGCGCACCCCGTGTTTCTTCTGAGCTCATCCCACACAGCCTGCGGGTGAAGGCCTCCTAGAGAAATGCTTCCCATCAGACGAGTCATTTTAATTCAAAAAAGCCTGCCTCCAAAAACCATCCTCAGAAATGCAAAGGCAACCTTCAAAAGAAAAAGCCCCAAAACCCTAGAGAATGCTTGGCGAGGACAAGCCTCAATTAGCATCCTCTTTGGGTATGATAAAAATTCCTCTCTGCCTCTCAAGACAGAATTCTTTTCTCTCTTTTAACCTTTCTCTTTTAAAAATAACTACAGTAACCAACCATTAAAACAGAGACTGCATTTTAATCCACCCTTTTTCTCTGGTTTTGAAACCGGCACCTTCCAACTTCACAGCAGACACAAACGCAGACTCCTACCAAACACCCAGCCCTGCTGCTCCCCGGGGCACCAGACCCAGACCAGCAGCCCCAGGGCACTGGACGCTGCGGGGACTCAGGAAGTGTCTGAGGGAGACTGCCCCCCACTCCACGCTCACACGGTCTTCTGGGCCAGTCCCAATGCTACTGTGGCTAGAAAATGTCAAGGGCCAACGAAAGCTGTCACGGGGCCCCTGCCCCAAGTCTTCTACAACAAAGAGATGCCTCTCCAAATACTCTCTCCTTAGCGTCTTGCATCTAGAAGCCTGAATGGTGCCCCAGGGGTTTTCAGCATCCCTTGAAGTCACAGCCCCCGGACGTCCTGGTGGACCCAGGTGACACCGAGCCCTGGGCCCACACAGCCCAGCAGAGCCATCTGCACCCACTGCTGCCCAGCTTCTCCGCCAAGGGGCAGGAATGCGCTGTCCCTCGGGGGCGGCTAATTCTAGGCTTCCCCACTCCCCAAACCGTGGTGAGATATTGAATCTGTGAGACGCATTCCTTATTACCTACGGTTGACAACTCATAATGTCGTATCTTCAAAGGTGAATTAAACACACACACACGGATCTCAGGAGAGGAGGAGGGGACAGAATTAGGCGAGAAGCGTTCGTTCTCGGAGTTAGCTCATTTGTAGAGACAGAGCATCTTCGCCTTCTCTCGGCAGTCTGTCACTCCGCAGCCCCTGAACGCTGCCAGGGGCCCACGAGGGAGGGAAGAGGCAGGCCTGAGAGGGCCCGCTGGTGAGGGGCCTTGCTGCTCCCCGAAGGACGGGGCAGGTGTACAGGGTCACTGACTGTGACAAATCAAC
Organism: Leptonychotes weddellii; assembly: GCF_054177405.1. Lineage (NCBI taxonomy): Eukaryota > Metazoa > Chordata > Mammalia > Carnivora > Phocidae > Leptonychotes > Leptonychotes weddellii. The sequence goes on from NW_028017187.1 coordinate 8,468, forward strand.
AGAGCGTGTGTAACTGTAAAGTACCAGAAATAGCACAGACACTGTATGCAGCAGAGAGCCGAGCAAAGCCCACGCTGGCTGAATAAAGCCACACGGCGGAGTACTATGCAGCTGTAAGAAACAGTGGAAGAGTCTATGAACTGGCTGATTTCAGGATTTCCTGTAAGCGGGAATTGCGACATGCCCAAGAACTTCTAACTCCCCTTCCTGGGAGCCGGGGAAACAGGGAGAAAACATATGGGTCTACTCACTTGGCACAAAAGAAAGACAGAAGGATGAGCCAGGTGCTAAGGGGGTTGCTTACCACCAGGGTGTGGGTGGGGATGCGGCGAAAGCCCGGGGGGTGCAGATGGAGCAGGGCGGGCACGGCCTTGAGCTCCTGCCTGTGTTCACCTCACCTTCGGACCATACAGAGTTACCTCCACAAACCCCCAAACAAGTCAGTCATGAGATGGACCAGAATGGGGCCACACCCATAATGTCACACAAACAGGAGCTGGCAAATCTCACTCTATCATAAAGGAACCATAAGGCTACTCCGAAGGGAGAAAACCAGCCCAGCTACCTCTGTAAAACAATTTACACAAACACGGAAACACACTGAAAATAACGAGAGCCAGGCCTCTAACTCTCGAGTTGACCCTGGGTCTCAGGGTGGAAATAGCTGTCAGAAGAAACTCACACCTCAACCCACGTGCAGACGGATAGATGTGGAAAGCACAGGGGTTGAGTCTGCTTTACGCGTGAGTTCACGCACTTCCCGGCCCCGGCCGCTCAGAGGATGGAGAAGCAGGGACACCCCAGCAGACCTGAGCACACCCAGCACCTGGACCCTGGTTTGTAAGCCCCTCTCCCCGATAAAATGACCCAGGGCTCCCTGGAGAAACGGTTGCTTGCATGAGTCTAGAATACCTCTCACGCCAGAAAGGAAGGAAGGACTCGAACACAAGGGTGGCATCTCAAAGGACCCAGGAGCCAAATGGAAAAAGCTCCGAATGGTCAACGCTGGGATAATCTGACCAACAAAATACAGAACGGTACTACTGGATTAAAACCTATGGAATAAAGTAAGTATCCGCGAGTCATGTCGATATAAATAAGTAATTGCACACAGAAACAGCAGGCTGTCCCTGTAACAGAACTCACTTAACAAATGGAAAATCACCTCCAGGCAAACGGTACGATGCTAACACACAGACAAGTAACCAACGGAAGAGAAAATTCACGGGAAAACATGATGAGACCAAGGAGCCGTGGGGTTCTGCGCTCTCCTCCACAGGAGACTCCCCTCCACAGGGGACAACCCTGGCAGCCGCCGCCTCGGCCAAGCAGTGACAGCGACCACCACCAGGAAGAACAGATGGCGTCCCGTACTGCCTGTGTCATGGGCTGAACTGCCCCCCAAACCCACACGGGGGGAGCCCCGACCCCCGTACCACGGATATGACTGCGTGTGGAGGGTGACAGGTGACACGGGGCCCCCTGGGCAGGCCCATCCCACAGGACTGAGTCCCCGCGGAGAGCAGAGTGGGACGCAGATGCGCACGGGGCAGGACCCCCGAGGATGCGGCGGGAAGATGGTGCCTGCAGCCCTGGGGGGGCCTGGGGCGGGGCCAGCCTGCCACCAGGGACCGGGACCAGGACCCCATGCTGCACCTGGACCAGGACCGGGACCCCCGCCTCCGGAGCCGGGAGAGCATACGCCTCCACTGTCTCAGCCACCCCGGCTGTGGTGCTTTTCTACGGACACCGCAGGAAACTGATACAGGCTGATGCGACACAGTAAGAACGGCCCGATTTCACTTCTGTGGTTTCTTTGTCAAAGATGCATGACCTCAACCTAATCCCGAGAAGATGTCAGACCGTCCCAAACTGAGGGGTGTTCTGCAAAGTGACCAGGTCATGAAGACAGAGAAGGTGAAGATCCACCACAGGCTGGAGGAGCTCTCGAGAGCCAGATCCTCAACAGAAAAGAGCCTTAAGTGGGTAAACTGAGAACATCCGAAGGCTGTCTACAGTGCGGGAACATCACCGTCCATTTCCAGGCCTCAGTAATTACTTTAAAACAATAGTGTTAGCGGAAGGAGGGTGAATGGTACCCAGAAACTCTACAGTCCTGCAATTTTTCTGTAAGTTAAAACCATTTCAAATAAAAACCTAACAAAAAATAGACCTTATAAAGTGGCGACCCACTGGCTGAACCCACAGGTATATTTCAGTTGACAAGGTTAAAGGCAAATATGAATTAGCTGCCAACAATGCAAATGCAGAGATATAATTTAAAAGCCAGATTTATGGCTTTTCTTCACAAAATCACAGGTTGTAGCAATACCCCCAAGGAAGCCGAATCCCACACCGTAACCACGGGACCGAGGCCCAGGGCCCCAGGGCCACATTCTCATGCTCACGGCTGCGGGCCCTAGAGGTCCCAGCTCCCAAAGGCACCCGGGCCCTGCGCTCAGGGAAACAGCCTCTGTCCATGAGCCCAGGGCGTCTCTGACACTCGGAGGAGAGTCCGGCTGCTGCTGATAAAGCAAACCTTCCACGTTTCCCACGCCCCCAGGGAGGCTACGCCGCGGCCGCGGCCGCGGTCGGAGGGGCTCCCCGACCCTTCAGAGCAGGGCTCCATTTCTGCCCCGAGCTCACGCTGTCCGTCTGCGTTGTGAGCAAACAGCCTGCGAGAAACACGTCAAACTGAAGATAAGAGTCAAAACCTCCCCGAGCGCCCATCCGTCCGAAGCCTGCAAACTTGCAGGCGCTAAAAGCACAAGGTCGAGCGTGTCATTTTCTGGAACGTCCTCGGTCACTGTGATTTGTCACTCCCGACGCCACGGAAGCACACAC
>NW_028017188.1:0-722 GCF_054177405.1 Leptonychotes weddellii
ATGCGGCAGTCCAGGCACCAAACACTCTATCCTTTAGCCTGATGTCTGGGTGCTCTGTATTTCCCAAGTGAATAAATGAATGCCATTTCTTTCAAACCCATCTGGGATCCACCGTGCACACACTCAGCACATGCACCATGCATGTGCACACACACACACGCACACACGGAGCTCTTAACTGACACTCAACCTGCAACACTCAGCCTGACTGTCACTTACTCACAGAGCTTCCCCGGGCTCTGATACCAGAGGAGATCTAGCTGAAACACCTGGACTCTTTCATCATACCCCCATCACAGCAGAATTAAAGATTTGTGTAGTTTCGTATGTGGTGAGCATCTGTCTTCTCCATGAGACTGTAAACTCCCTGAAGGCCGGAAGAGCCAGACTCCCCAGCCCCTGGTAACAAGTGATAGTCGACAAAGTACCTGGTGAATGGTCCAAGGACGATCAGACGGGATTCACGGAGGTCGGGGCTGCCACCCCTCTGAGCCGGGTGTTCACAGGAACTGAGAACTCACAGCAACTGTCGAGTGTGGAGCATGAACCCACGCATGTCAGCTCTGGGCGAGAAGCACCAGGAGTCTGCGGGGGTGGCCGGACGGGCTTCCAGGCAGCTGGACGTGGGAGCTTGGCTCCTGCTCTCCATGGGCCAGGGAGGGTGGCTTTGCCAAGGCATCCGCTCAGGACAGATGACAGAGCTGAGCCTTAGCTAAGGAAAC
>NW_028017189.1:0-722 GCF_054177405.1 Leptonychotes weddellii
TTTTTTTTTTAAAGGTCTTGGGCAATTCTTAGGATTTAGAGATACAAAAGAAAGCATTTGTGGAATAAAACTTGATAAGCTGAGCCTTACTGGGACCAGTTTAAATGCTAACTAAGACAGATCAAGGCCAGGAAAAGAGGTTTAAAAAACAGGCCCAGGGGAGAGGAAGCGTTCCTCACATTGAAATGAGGTCGAGGAAGAAGCCTCCAGTTTCCTTGCCATTTCTCTCTCCCAATTTGATAAAACATTATTATAGGGGTTTTTTTTTAATTTTGGAATTTTTATCTGTTTATCAAAGTGATACACGTTTATCATAGAAACTTTGGACAGTATGAAGAGGTTGGGGAAGATCACCTGTAATCCCATCTTATAGGGAACTGTTAAACTTTTCAAATATTTTCTTTGAGACATTCCTATGTATTTTTACACAGTACAACTTTACATAGGTTTTTCCCTTGTTAATACTAGAGTATATGCATTTTCCCCGGGATAATACTGTTTGCTGAAAGAAAAAATGGGGTACCCCGAACAGGCACGAATGATATTTTAGAAGCCCCCTTTAAAAACATGTGGTTCCTAGAATCATGTGGTCTTAGGTGGGCAATACCTAAAGGAAGCTGACAGACCCTGAAATAAGATTAAGGGCCATTAGGTCTTTGGTGGGCAGGGAGTCTGCGGGGAGATTGGGAGGTACGGCTGGAAAGGGAAAGGGGCCAACAGGA
>NW_028017190.1:0-722 GCF_054177405.1 Leptonychotes weddellii
GAGAGAGAGGCAGAGGGAGAAGCAGGCTCCCAAGGAGCAGGGAGGCCGATGCGGGACTCAATCCCAGGACCCTGAGATCATGACCTGAACCGAAGGCAGACGCTTAACCATCTGAGCCACCCAGGCGCCCCAGTCAGCCATATATATTCTAAATTGAAGTGCTTTCTTTTATCATTGAAGATAGAAATATAGCAAATTGAATAATATTTTCAAAAAGAAGAAAAAAAGCTTCCATAATTTTGCTCTCCTGATGACATTCTCACTTTCACAGAAGAAAGTTGATTTCCAATCCATATACATGTGCATATTTTAAATAGTTGCAGTCATCATGTCTGCAGCATTTCTGATTTTGAAATTTTATTATACTTTCTCCTGGGTCTTAAGAGACTTCATAATTATGAATGATTATGTTATATTACACTCTGTTGATTTAGCATATCAACTTTTTCTTTTTTATCGGACATTTATGTGGCTTTTTGTTTTAGTTCATCCCTCCCTCACTCCCCCCTTCCTCCCTTCCATCAATTAATTAATTAATTTTTACAGTTTATACCTTTACAAGTCATTGAGAAATGAAATATTTGTACTTTTTTTTAATGCTTCATGGTATTTTATTCCCATAAGCTTCAGTTCGGAGTGCTTTAACAGAATACCATAAACTGGGAAGCTTATAAACAACAGAAATTTATTTTTCATAGTTATGGAGGCTGGGAAGTCCAAGA
>NW_028017191.1:0-722 GCF_054177405.1 Leptonychotes weddellii
CCTCGTCTTTATCTCCCAGGCCCATGCTAAGGAGGGTAACCTCTGGAATTGAATAAAACCTTTTATTCCAAGCTAGGAGAAAAGCAAAATAAGACATTTAAGACACCCTGAATTTACATTGTTGAGTTAAAAAGACGTAGCAGGAGGCTTTCACAGGATTCACTCCTTTGGGCAGGTTCCTACCTCCCTGGTTAGGGATAAATATAAATGAGGCTATAATCAAAAACTTCTCCTTAATTCTTAAAATTATTGCAGAAACTGCAAATAAATAAAGCTGCTCAACAAAGATCTTTAGATTGGCCAAAGTTGTTCTTGACAATAGGATACCTCTTGATTATCTTTTAACAAGCAAGCAGGTGTCTGTGTTGTGGCCAATACCACCTGCTATGTACGTCTGCCTGTGTTAACACTTCTGGGGAAGTTAAAACTCAGTGACATCAGATCACAAAACAAACCACTTGGCTTCAAGAGGTGACTCCCTCCACGGGGCGGGGCGGAGTTTACTTTGACTTGTTCAATTTTAATTGGTTTGTGTCTTGGGTACCACGGCTCCAAAATGTACTCCAAACATTGGGAATTGTCATGGTTATAGTCATCATAATAACCCCTCAAAAGCTTTGAATGCAGGTGTATAGCCGCTAACCACCAAGCAAATGATCACCCTAAACCTGGAATGTCAAAAAACAAAGAGGATGGACAAAAACGAAGAGGATGGACAAAAA
>NW_028017192.1:0-722 GCF_054177405.1 Leptonychotes weddellii
GGACTAAAGGATTTCTGTATCCTCAGGGGCAGTGGTCCCAATCCGGAGGACAAGACTCTTCAACTGCACCATTAAATTAACAAGTAATATAGTTCAGTCTTGTGTCCTGAGACAAATAACAAAATCACATTGCAGTGCCCATTCCAGGCATATTAAATCCTCCTAGCCCAGAGAAACCTGACTCCCCGGGAGGCAGAGACACCAAATGCCCCCTGACCAGTAGGCAGAGATTCCAAACGGTAAGGAGGGAGAAGTTACTGGCCCGTTTCCAGCCAGCTCTGTGTCTCTGCAGCACCTCCGTCCACTCACACACTCAAAGTCACTTACAGATAACAACTCGTCACATCTCAGAATCTTTTTTCCCTTGCTTCCAAGGCCATGTTCGAACGTTCCCAAACTTTTCTCCTTAAGAGACTAAGTTATCAACCATGTCAGTGAAAAGACGGGAAAAGCAAGATCTGGACACGCAGAAGGTCCTGTTCAAAAGGCCTGGATGTTAACTGATTGCTGGGAACCTGAGATGCACTTTTCCCACAGGAATCCCATCACCTGTTTAACCAGGTGGTCGAGGTAACGTGAAGCAGGTGCATACCGTGTGCCCAGCTCTGTGCTGAGGGCCATGCACGTTAATCTCATGAACGTGAGCACTGAGTCTGTGCCTGGGTTCCACGGTTACCGCTAATTCACAGATGATAAAACTGAAGTGAGGGGAGTTCAAGGGA
>NW_028017193.1:0-722 GCF_054177405.1 Leptonychotes weddellii
AGTGGTTTCTGATGGCCTTGGCGGAACACTGAACACCACTGTGACATTGTGCAGCTTCACTAACATTCAGTCCATCAGCAAATTCTCTGGACTCTGCCTTCATATGTGTTCAGAATCTCATAATTTCCTACTATTTCTACCACTGCTGCCTGAGCCAGAATGAGAGTGACCCTTTGCTCACTGTTAGTTTTAAGACCATCTAGTAGTTTCCTATCTTCTGGTAAAACCCAGAATCTCTGAGGCCTACAAGGCATGATTTGGCCATGTATGTTTGCCCTCTCATACACTTAGACCTCATCTGCTACTCTTTTCTCTGCCTCACGCTGCTCTAATCATACTGGCCTTCTTGCTGGTTTTCAAGCCAAGTATACTTCATACCCCTGCAGGGACTTTTGTACACCTTGAAATGCAGAGGGATTAAAATGCCACATGGCTCTGCTCTTTCATTTGTTCGTTTGTCAACTTATCATTGAGTCCATTTCTTAACCACCATAAAATAGCCTTTCCCTTATCCCGTACTCCCTAACACCTTAGTCTTGCTTTATTTATCTCCATAACCCTTTTACCATTAGATATACTATATACTGCATATTTACTTGTTCATTTATGATCTTCTCCTACTAGAATGAAAGTTCCATTAGGCAGTCCTTCAAACAGTGGCACATGGTAGGTACTCAGTATGAATTTATTGAATGAATGATCCATCTGAGCTTTACTTTCAG
>NW_028017194.1:0-722 GCF_054177405.1 Leptonychotes weddellii
GTAAAATGCCAGGTAGGAAATATTTTAGCCTTTGTATGCCATTCAGTCTCTGTCACAACTACTCAACTGTGTTTTTTTGGTGTGAAGGCCCCTGTTGACAGAATGGTGTTGTTCACGACAAAACTTTATTTACAAACACAGGCAGTGGCCTGGATTTGGTCCATGGGCTATATTTTTCTGACTCCCGGCCTAGAATGTTCAGTACTTTCTAAAAAGAGTACATTTTCTAATTTTATATTAGGTGTTTGTGATATTTATGAAGCTGATTTCTCTCTACAGAGTTTGAAATTTTACTTTCAGTTTGATTTTTGGTGGGAAGAATAACCATGACCTAAGATAGCACTGACTAATTCACTATGTCTTTTGTCATCAGCATTAATGAAGCTATAAAGCATAGTTGTGTTGGCATATTTTGTTAGACAACTGGCCTATAAAAGCGCCCGGGCTACCCAGGGTAAAATTGCCTCATTAAAGGCACTGGGAGACAGGTTTCGGTGACTGGTAAAAAAGAATTCACAAGCCTTATGTCTTTAATGAAAGTTTTGTTGTATTTGCTTAATTTTTCTTCTCAGTGGTAGATGGAATTTAATTTTTATACCTCAAAAACTTTGCACTGTGAGACTCCAACTAGCATAAATAATTTTACTTAGCATTTTTAAACTAGGAGGGGATTGTTTCCTAAAATGTCATCAGCAAGTAGAGTGCAAATATGAACAACAATC
>NW_028017195.1:0-722 GCF_054177405.1 Leptonychotes weddellii
CATATTGTTGCAAAAGACAAGATCTCATTCTTTTTTGTGACTGAGTAATGTTCCATTGTATATATATATACCACTTCCCCTTTATCCATTCATCTGTTGATGGACACTTGGGTTGCTTCCATAATTTAGACTATTGTAAACAATCCTGCAATAAACATATGGGTGCATGTATGCCTTTGAATTAGTGTTTTTGTATTTTTGGGTAAATACCCAGTAGTGCAATTACAGGGTCATATGGTAATTCTATTTTTAATTTTTAGAGGAAACTCCATACTGTTTTCCACAGTGGCTGCAACAGTTTACATGCCCACCAACAGTGCAAGAGGGTTCCTTTGCCTCCAAATCCTGGCCAACACTTGTCATTTCTTGTGTTTTTTATTTTAGCCATTCTGAGAAGTGTGAGGTGATATCTCATTGTGGTTGTGATTTGCATTTCCCTGAAGATTAGTGATGTTAAGCATCCTTTCATGTGTCTGTTGGCCATCTGTATGCTTTCTTTGGAAAAACATCTCTTCGTGTCTTCTGACCATTTTTAATCAGATTACTTAATTTTTTGGTGTTGAGCTGTATAAGTTCTTTACATATTTTGGATACTAACCCTTTAGCAGATATGTCATTTGAAAATATCTTCTCCCAAATGAAAGGGGGGAAATCAGAGGGGGAGACGAACCATGAGAGACTATGGACTCTGAAAAACAACTGAGGATTCTAGAGGGGAGGGG
>NW_028017196.1:0-722 GCF_054177405.1 Leptonychotes weddellii
CTCAGTTCTGCTAATTCCTCCATCTGCTTTCCATCTTCCAAAAATCTGTTGACATCTGTTGCCTGCACGTGTCACTTCTACTGTTCTCTCCGTCCTTATCTATTTATCTTCTCTTTATTCCTTTGCTCTCCTTTCAGTGGGGGTTGGAAGGAGCCGGTATGTGTTGAACCTGCCACATGTAGCAGGAAGTCCCTGTAAACAGTTCTGAAGTTTGCCAAGTCCTGTCGCCTTCCTTAGTAAGGGACCCCCACTGCTGAGAGCTGGATCATTACTCATGGAGAATCTGTAAAGGCTTTCCTGTCGTCAAGGTCAATTTTACTTAGAAAAGTCGAGGAGACTAGATTAAACGTACCCTGAACCCAGCTTATTCCTGGAAATGGTTGCTTTTAAATTAATTGTAACATTGTAACAAATTATTTAATTTTTATTTAAATAAAAATGACTTTTTTGAATTAGTCTTTTTCACAAAACTGAATGGAAAACAACGTCTGGTTGTTTTGTCTCTGGAGATTAGGGCTCCCTGTGGGCTGGGTCCTCGGCGAGGCTGGACTGACTGCCTTTTCTCTAGGTGCCATCTACTGAAACAGGCTGTCGGGCCCATGAGGTTGCATGGAAGGAGCCTTACAACTCCTCTAACAAGTGTGTTGGTTTTTTAAAGGGTGCTGGCTTCTCTGTTCACCGCCTGGAACACTCCCTGCCCCCCCACCCCCCCGCCCCCCCCC
>NW_028017197.1:0-722 GCF_054177405.1 Leptonychotes weddellii
TGATCTCAGGGTCCTGGGATCGAGCCCCGTATCAGGCTCTGTGCTCGGGGGTGAGGGGGGTGGGGTCTGCTTGTTCCTCTGTCCCTCCCTCCAACTCCCACGTGCACACATGCTCTCCCTCTCAAATAAATAAAATCTTAAGAAATATATATATGTATATATATAAATCCCAGTGTGCTTAAACAGACTTGACCCTGAGCCCTGACACATTGAGACAGGCGGTTCTGTTAGAACAGGGTGCCGGGTTCCCTGTCCCCTTACCTCGATGATCCTACTCCACAGAGGCTGGTGGGACTCCGCATTCCACAGATGCACCAGCTTATCCTGCCCACATGTCACAAACTGGGCCCGGCTGGGGTGTGTGGCCAGGCCCCACAGCTCTTCCATGTGGCCCTGGCGCAAAGGGGAGACAGCAGCGTGGAGACGGCCAATCTGGGCCCTTGCCCCACCGAGCCTGGTGCCAGAAAGAAGTGCTAGACTAGGCGCGCCTGGGTGGCTCATTCGGTTGAGCGTCTGCCTTCCACTTGGGTCATGATCTCTGGGTCCTGGGATCCAGTCCCGCATTGGGCTCCCTGCTCAATGGGGAGTCTGCTTCTCCCTCTCCCTCTGCACCTCCACCCCGACTCCCCGCCTCGCTCATGCTTTCTCTCAAAACAAATAAAATCTTGGGGGCGCCTGGGTGGCTCAGTCGTTAAGCGTCTGCCTTCAGCTCAGGTCATGAT
>NW_028017198.1:0-11310 GCF_054177405.1 Leptonychotes weddellii
CTTAACCAACTGAGCCACCCAGGCGCCCTAAACGAAGAGTTTTTTAAGAGAGTAGGCTGCGAATATAACAGAAGATGAATGTGTGCTAGAGGAAAACGTAAATGCTATTTTTAAATTCTCAAGATGGCGAGAGAACAATCCATTTCATTAGGGTTTCTTAACTTTAAGCCCATACTAGCCTAGGAAAGTTAATACTTTGTAGAGACTAAGGATTTAGCCCAGCGTTGTTCTACTGCAAGTCCAAATGTCTTTGAAATTTTGTTTTCTCTTCCAAATGTGATTTTGCATTTTAGTAAGTGTCCATTGGGTTTCATCTAAAGATAATGTTTTAAATTATTATCATCATGGGAAAATGTTTCCTACCTATTCAACTAGTGGATGGACAAGCTGCCACCTTTAGATATGTAACCCTTATAACTCCAAAGACCTAAGTGGTTCAGTCTTAGAGGAGTATCACATGCAAGAATCATGCTCAACAGTCAAAATAATTAAGCAGGAATTTCTTTCTCTAAGTTTGCTTTCCAAGGCATTCAAACTGATAGGTAATTATTGCTCAGAGTTCTCATACTCAAAAAACATACCTAGGTTTAGGTTGCTTTCTATCCATACCATAAAACCTTTATACTAAATTAGCATCAAAGTACATCCTATGTTTTTTTAGATTAACTGCCTTTGCAGTTCACTAGTTAGGGATGAATTACTGCTGCCATCTTGGAACCCCCCGCAACACCACCATCAGATCCATTTGGGAATTTCCCTCACATGCTCGAATTTTTTCACTGGATTCAAGTTATGCTTCAAGCTTCCTATTTTTGGCCACCAATTTTTTAACTGAAGTATAATTAACATGCAGTGTTATATTAGTCTCAGATGTTATAATGATGCAACATTTCTATGCATTACTCGTGCTCACCATAAGTGTAGTCACCATTCAAAGTTATTATGATATTATTTGATATATTCCCTATGCTGTACTTTTCATCTCCCTGACAATTTTTTACTTCTTTAAAGATTTACTTATTTATAAATGAAGGAGGGACAGAGGGAGAGGGAGAGAGAATCTCAAGCAGAGTCCACGCTGAGCAGGGAGCCCTACGCAGGGCTCCATCCCAGGACCCTGAGATCACGACCTGAGCCAAAACCAGGAGTTGGACACTTAACTGACTAAGCCACCAGGAGCCCCCCTTATTTTTTTATAATTAGAAGTTTATACATCTTAATCCCCATTATCTATTTCACCCATCCACCCCTACCCACCTCCCCTCTTCTCTATATTTAAGAATCTATTTTTTTGTTTGTTTGTTCATTTGTTTTGTTTAATAGATTCCACAAAGAAGTGATATCATATGGTATTTGTCTTTGTCTGTCTGACTTATTTCACTTAGCATTATACCCTCTAGGTCCATCTATGCACTTGCAAATGGCAAGATCTCATTCTTTTTTATGGCCGAGTAATATCCCATTGTATATACATATGCACCACATCTTCTTTATCCATTCATTTACTGATAGACACTCATGTTGCTTCCATATCCTGGCTATTGTAAATAATGCTGCGATAAACATTGGGGTGCACGTATCTTTGGAATTAGTGTTTTTGTTTTCTTTGGATAAATACCCAGTAGTGGAATTACTAGATTGTATGGTATTTCTATCTTTAATTCTGTAAAGACCTTACTTCTAAATAAGCTCACACTCACAGGTTCTGGATGGACATGAATTTTGGGGAGACACTGTTCAGCTGAGCAGAGTCTCTGTGGCTACGCACACGTGAAGTGCACACAACAGCCCAGTAGTATTCATTACATTCTTCTTTTGTTCATAGGGCACTTTCTGTTTTATAGAGTATATGTGTGGGGTGTGTGTATGTTTGGGTTGTGTTTCTTTGTCATGGTTGTTTGGGGGTTTTTTGCAATCTAGTGACCAATGCCGTAAATCTTTGAAGCCTGCTTTTGGGGTGGTGCCAGGCCAGCGAGCGAGTGGGCTAGCATCCTGCATACAACTGACTGCCGCGGCCTTCCTCCCTCAAACCAAGCAGGTTACACCTCCTAGGGTTTCACCTCTTACTGGATATGCAGGATGCTCCTTTTTTATGTGTTCTGATCACCGATGTGGAATCCTAACACAACTCTGTGAGGTCACCACAGATGTTCCTTAGTGAGAATGTTTGGGACAAAGCTGACCAGAGCGTCCAGGAGACAGGAAAGGCTGAATTCTAGTCTCACCTCTGACATATTTTTTTTCCTGACATATTATTTTTTAGACAGCTCCTAATTTTCCCTGTTTATGCCAGGGGGAGGATGCATTCTTGAAGACATGTTGCTACATTTCACCTACATTTGTCGGCCCTGATAAACTATTGATAAGGTAGCTCTTTTTAAAAATAAACCTTCTTGGCTTTGTCAACAAATACTCATTGAGCTTTTTCTAAATACCAGCTCTTTGTTGACACTGTGGACCATAAAAAGAAAACCAGTCCCCACAGGACTAGGAGATCGGATAAGTAAACTGAGGCAGGTGTATGCCATGGAATATTATGCAACAGTTAGAAAACTCTAGTCATTACAGAAACAAAGGTAGACTTTAAAAGCAAAGGGTTGTTGGAAACATGGTAAATTTACCTGAATTCTGCATACACATATATATCACATCAGTGTAGGTGCTTGTTGGGATGGGCAGGGTGATGGCAGTGGGAATCCAGTGTGAAGGGGAAAGGTAAAATAAGGCAAGCGAGGTCTTGCCCAGCAAAAGTGTCATAAGCTGAAGAGTTTGATTAATTTAACTGTCTGCCCCTGAAGTTAAAAAAATCTTGCGGCGTTTACAATCAGCATTTAGAATAGTAAAACAATGAAGACAGCAATGGATGGAGTGTCAGAAAACAGGGCATAGACACCAAGAGTAGGGTTAAGAGGTTGGAAGCAGGAAAGAGCAACGCTAGAATAGGACCCTCAGGATGAGCTGGGGACACTAGCCGTACTCAACAACATCTGAGTGTCTTTTTGTCAGGTACTAAATAAGACAGGGCTCCTGCCCTATGAGAAGTTACAACTGAATTTTTTTTTAAAAAGCAGACATACAAATTTCTGACATTTTCCACATTTGATTGAATGCCGACAAGGGGCTGTGTGAAGTAGCTGAAGGTAGGGCGAATCACATAAGACCTTGAGTGTGAATCACGGGAGGGTGGGCTTTTTCCCTTGGCTTGGAAGCTTGGGGTCCGGCGGGAGACAGGAGGAAAGGTGCACTTCAGAAGGTTCATCTAGAGTGGCACGTAGGGAGATCCACGATTCTCCGCCACGGTCCAGCTGTGAGGCAACCAGAGAACAGAGACAAGAGGCCACTGGGCAGGAGAGGAATGGAGGGGACCACAGTGGCAGCAAAGGGGATGATACGCCTGATGAGTGATCAGCTAGCAGGGAGAAAGTTAGGAAAGAGCAGAAGATGGTTGCCAAAACTTGAACCTGAGCAATGGGAGAACAGTGTTTTAAATGGAGGGGTTAGGAAGCAGGCTCATTTAGGGTGAGAAAGATGCTAGGTTTATCCCTAGATGAACTGAGCTGTAGTGAGGCCCTTTGCAGCAATTAACGCTTCCGGAATTCTTTCTAAAGGAAAGTACTAAGCATGGTCCTTCCCTGCTCCCAGGGAGTAGACTTTGGAGCCATGACGGGGAGAGAAGCCCTGAGACCCCCCGGGGCCGCCGTGGCGGACCTGCTGCCCCTGAGGGTGGGAAGAGGCATGGTAGGTACTCAGCAACTGTGGTGTGAATGAGCTTTGGGACTTCTTATTCAGCAGCAGCGTTATCTCCAAACAGATTTCCACTGTCATTATCCCGATCAACATTTTTTCATGGCTTCCAGTGCCAAAACCCAGCCCCACAGTCAGCCCGAGGTCTCCCCTTCCCACCCCATGTCCAGGGGTGCTCCTCGCACACCCCCACTCTGCTCCAGCCCCCAGCACCCTGGGTGCCCTCTAGCACCCCACACTGTCCCTCACCCCTCCAAGGTCAGGCCTGTTCCTGCCCCAGCCTTTGTCCACACCGTTCTCTGTCCCCAAATGTCACCTCCTCTCCAAAATCCTCTATGTGCCCAAGGAAATTCTGACAGCCTCTCTGTTCACATGTATCAGTATGTATCCGAGCTCCCAAAGTTGTGGGTGGTCTTATCTTTGTAGTGCCCACCCCCCAGTGCCATGCCCAGCTTATTTTCTTACTTAAACCCTTGATGGTATCTATTTCATACAGCATTATTTGGGGCTTAAAAACACACAAAGTTCCTTTATAGTTAGTAAGTATTCAAAGGAAATTTGGAGTCAAAATAAATCAAATGTTAATATTTTAAAGAATGAGAATTAGCCATACTTAGCTATAATTTAGCAATGAAATAAGAACAAAGACTTGGCATTTCCCCTTATTCAACCTGTGATCATAGCGTGTCAAAGGGAGAGCCAACCTTCTTTCTCTAATACTCTGATTTTCAGTCCAACTGTGTTGCATTATGTTTTAGAGAATCACACAGGCTCAATTCTTTCCAAACCCAAAATGCCAAAGCAAATCTGAACTGAAAAATTACTGTGTGATATGTATGTATATTTATTTAACAGAAACCGTAATTTGAATACTTTATCAAACTGGACCTGGATTTCCCTAAAGAGAAATACTTGTGGGGTTTTTTTTTAACAACATTTTTATGCATGACTGCACATATTTACCATTGTGGTCAGGAGGCATGGAGGACATTTGTGAGATTGGAATTCTTAAACAGGATTATTCAGATATAAGCAGGACTTGAAGGAGTTTCCAAGAATCTCTTATCTCAACTCCAAGGTTAAAATATGATAGATCAGAACAATACAGCTCATAACTTACTTCTATTCAACAAGCATTTATTAAGTGCCAACCAAGTGTCAAATAGTGGGCAAAAATGTATATGTCACAGTATCTGCCTTTAAAGCACTCATCTTCGGGCACCTGGGTGGCTCAGTCGTTAAGCGTCTGCCTTCGGCTCAGGTCATGATCCCAGGGTCCTGGGATCGAGCCCCATATCAGGCTCCCTGCTCCACGGGAAGCCTGCTTCTCCCTCTCCCACTTACCCTGCTTGTGTTCCCTCTCTCACGGTGTCTTTCTGTCAAATAAATAAATAAAATCGTTAAAAAATAAAAAAATAAAAAAAATAAAGCACTCATCTTCTAGCAAGGGGGTGCATATGTAAATATATAAGTGCAGGGAATATATATATTATACATAACATATATATATAGTGCAGGGAAAATAAACTTAATAGAAATCAACCAAACATATATGTTTGTCTAGATGCTACTTCCTTCTGTCCCCGTCAAATTTGGACTCTAAGCGTTCTTCATATTCAGATCCTAAAACTTACTGCGAACCACTTCCAACCTTGGGCAGTTTTGTGGGGCATCATGGTGAAATACATAATTTCAAGATCATGAATTCACGCTATCTCCAAGTCAAATCCATCCCCACAGGGTTCTGTCTGGCCTTCCCCCATTCCACTTTTATGTCTCCTTCTCCACAGTGACATCCCTGGCTCCCAACATCAACTCCAGGGTACAACCACTTTGGAAAAATGTTTGGTAGTGCCCACTGTAACTAAGCATATATATACCCATAATCCAGCAATTCTACTTCTGGGTATATCACCAGGAGAAATGAGGACTTATGTCCAGCAGAAACATACACAAATGTTTATAGCTCTTTTACCCATAAGAGCCAAAAACTAGAAACAACCCAAAAGCGAACTGATAATAGAAAAGGCAAATAAATGGCATATTCATATAACACTAAGTTGCTATGAAAAAGAATGAACTACTGGGCACCTGGGTGGCTCAGTTGGTTAAGCGACTGCCTTCGGCTCAGGTCATGATCCTGGAGTCCCTAGATCGAGTCCCGCATCGGGCTCCCTGCTCGGCGGGGAGTCTGCTTCTCCCTCTGACCCTCCTCCCTCTCATGCTCTCTGTCTCTCATTCTCTCTCTCTCAAATAAATAAATAAAATCTTAAAAAAAAAAAAAAAGAAAAGAGAAAGAATGAACTATTGATAAATGCAACAATTTGGATGAATCTCATGGGCATGAAGTTAAGTAAAAGACGTCCAGCACAAAAGAATATGTACGGTATTATTCCATTGATTTGAAATACAAAAATGAGCAAAACTATAGTGTTAGATGGCAGAGTAGCGGTGAACCGTGGGTCTTGTAGGGACAGAGTAATGACTTTGAGGGGGCAAGAGGTTGCTTTCTGGGGGTCTAGATGGTCTTTATTCAGGTAGTAGTAACACAGGTGTAATACAAATATAAAAAATCATCAGGGAGGGCACCTGGGTGGCTCAGTCAGTTAAGCATCTGCCTTCGGCTCAGGTCATGATCTCAGGGTCCTGGAATTAAGCCACACATTGGGCTCCCTGCTCAGTGAGGAGTCTGCTTCTCCCTCTCCCTTTACCCCCTCCCCCCTGCTCGTGCTCTCACTGTCTCTCTCTGTCTCTCTCTCCCAAATGAATGAATAAAAAATCTTTTAAAATAATCATCAGCTTATAAACTTATAATTCAGATACTTTCTTAGATGTACTATATCCTAATTTAAAAAAAATTAATACAGAGGGGCGCCTGGGTGACTCAGTCAGTTGAGCGACCAACTCTTGGTTTCAGCTCAGGTCAGGATCTCAGGCTCACAAGATCGAGCCCCGTGCTGGGCTCTGCCCTCTTTGGGGAGTCGGCTCAAGCTTCCGTCTCCCTCTGCCCCTCCCCCTTCTCACACACTGCCTCTCTCTCTCTCAAATAAATAAATCTTTTTAAAAATTAATACAACTACAAATTGGGCTGCTAGAAATTCGCTCAACTGAAGTGACTTACTCAAACGAATCTCACATGTGTTCAGGAAGTGACAACGACATCAGAACTTAGTCATCTGCCTGGCAACTGTTGCTTTTCTGTCCTAAGACACATGCCACATCTGTAATGTGAGAATAGGGGAGAAGTGTGCATCCTCGGATTTGACAATACTGTATGTGGGCTTACCCAGTGTCCTGAGATCATTTTTTATTGTTGAGCTGAATTGGACTCTCTCCCCACCCCCGCCCAGGGTCAGTCACAATCCAAACCCTTAATGGCGTCTGCCTCGTGTGTATATAGGATTCCTGGTGCCCTCTAGGATTGCTTACTGATCACGCAATCCCTGGGAAGGTTGGCTCTGGGAATCCTAAATGCCCACAGACCGGGAGGGCGGGCATGGCAGTGAGAGGCTTCAGTGGTAGAGTGGAATGAAGGCCACACCCCCAGACTGTCCCTTGGTCTTCTCCACTCTCAGCGTCTGCTCTGTTGTCCAGGCAAAGCCAGATATGTGAAGTAAAACCATGCTTCCCTTGATCAAGAAGCTTTCTCTTTTGATCGGGACTCAACAATAAGAGATGGTTATAACAAAAATTAAAATATAATAAAATAAGAGTGGGTTTCCAACTTTAAATGCACCACAACCACGTGGAGGGCTTGTTAACCCTGGATGCTGGACCCCACCCCTGAGTCTCTGAGTCAACCAGCCTGAGCCTCTACCTCTAAGCAGCTTCCAGGAGGTGGGTTTCTACTGGTCCGGGGACCAGTCTCTGAGAACTACTGGTGTAAGGGGAAGAAGATGAAATCCGAACATCAAAGTTCAAGTCCTAAACTACTAACAATCTGTGAGCTTGAGCAAGAAACTTAATCTCCCTGAGCCTATTTCCTCATCTGTATAATAAAGGTAATATGTGTCCTGCTTGCCTTATGCAACCGGCTTTCATGGTATGTGAGTACATTTCTGCTTTGAAAACCATAAATCATTAGGCCAGAAGTCCTTCACTTTTTTGTGTCACGGACTCCCTTGGCAGTCTGTGGATACCTTCTCAGACTACTGTTTTTAAATCCATAATATAAGATATAGAAGAGTACAAAGAAAACCAATTATATTGAAATATAATTATCACCATATTTTTAGAAAACAAATTTGCTTCTTAGTAATTTTTAGTAGCATGTGCTTCTTTAACATTAAAATAGGAGATCTCATGGAGGGTCTAATAATTATTGCCGTTTCAAGATAGCGGTGAGTTTTTCAATAATATTTCAAAATACCAGGGTGCCTGGGTGGCTCAGTCAATTAAGCATCTGCCTTTGGCTTGGGTCATGATCCTGGGGTCCTGGGATCGAGCCCCACGTCAGGCTCCCTGCTCAGCAGAGAGTCTGCTTCTCCCTCTCCCCCCCACCCCCACCCCCATGCTTGCACTCTCTCTTGCTCTCGCTCTCTCTCTCTGAAATAAATAAATAAAATCTTTCTTAAAAATTCCAAAATACCTGTAACAGCTGTAATGTCATATGAACACATGTGTGATTTCTATTGATGACACAGTCACGGTACTGCTAATATTATGATTGGTTGCTGAATTTATAATAGAAGGAAGGCTACGATAAGGATGTAACTGACAGACCCCTCCAAAGTGGTCATATGATGTGAGTAGGCGTGCTCCATTTTCAGGACATCCACATTAGCTAACATACTCTGAGACTCACTTGGGTTTGTGCCCACGTGTGAGCTTTCCTGAAAGCTCATAGACTGGAGCAAAAATGGCAGGGCTCAGCCCTCCAGCGGGCCTTGTGGTGGTGGCCAGTGATGACTGTCTGACCCCTTCGCCCTCGAGCTTGTTATGCTACTTCCCAGATAGCTTCTAAGAACTACTGAAACTTGGAATTTTGTTAGTGGGAGGAGTCGATTTTCATTTTCCAAAGGGAAAAACAGGGACGCCTGGGTGGCTCAGTCGGTTAAACATCTGCCTTCGGCTCAGATCGTGATCCCAGGAGACCTGCATCTGGGTCCCTGCTCAGCAGGGAGCCTGCTTCTCCCTCTGCCTGCCACTCCCCCTGCTTGTACATGCTCACTCTCTCTCTCTCTTTCTATCACAAATAAATAAAATCTTTTAAAACCCTGAATAATTAAAAAATAAATAAAATAGAATAAAAAATAAAAAAAGGATAAAACAGATGTCTAGATCACAGTGATCAGTTGGCCGTAAAGAAACCACCTTTCTTGTTTGGATGCGGGAACCAGTGGTTGGGTCGGCAACAGCGGGCATTAAGGTTGTGGGATAAATTGTCTGAGAAGCAGGACTCGGATGAGCAAGTGATTCCTATATGGATCTCGGAGAAGGGCGTTGTTGGTGCACATAGTTTAGGCCAAATACATATACCCAGCGTTGACAGCTAGAACGAATAAAATCCATATGTCAGACAAGAGTGGAGATTTCCTCCTATTGACGTGGCTGTGACAAGCTTCGCCAAAGCTTAACCTTCCATGACCACACCCACTCGCAAGAGCCATGAGTCACCTGCACCTTTTTGTGGGGTAGTTCTGGACACCCATTACATAGCACTGGAACTGCTTACAGGCCCATAAATTGTAGGTGCAGCTGCTTTCAATATGCAAGCCCAAGTGGGGGCTAGTGCTGGACCTATTTCAGAAGCTAACCTGTGGGCATATGGAACCGGGCCCTTGTCTGCTAAAAATCTCCCACAGCTTTTTTTTACGCTTTGCTCTTATTTGGTGAAAGATTCGTCTAAACCCCGAGAGCGAGTGCTTGGGTAACAGTAGTAGATGGTAAAAAGATTCGGGGTCCCCGTGTTTTATTTCCTGGGAAACTCATGCAGCTTTCTCCTGTACAGTATTTCAGGTGGTTTTTTTAATGGATTTTTTGGGAGGGTTTCCAGATAACAACCTCTTCTACAAGATTGCCATTAAGAGCAATAAAATCTTAGCCAGAACCTACCTCAGTTCTGAGCTTTGGATGCTCTGAATGGGATTTTAAGAAGAACCAAGAAAGAAAGGGAAAATATGTATATCCCTCGGGAGTATTTCTGCTTGTACCATGTCCTTTATGTTAACTAAAAAAGATTTAAGCTTTAAAGAAGGTAATATATGCATATGGTAAAACAAAATTTAAATGGCAATAAAAAGATATAAAATGTGAAGTAAATGTTTCCCTTCTCATCTCACATCCCAAACTAGTTCCTGTCCCCAAATGTTAAGAGTTTTATGATATTCTCTGAAAAGTTTTATGCATGTGCATACATCTTATGTATATGCCATACACAAATGAGATCATACCAAACATGCTGTTCTGCATTTTTTGTTTCATTTAAATTTATCACGGAGTTCTTCCCATACCCCCACACACAGACCTATCTCACTGTTTTGGGGACCACATGGATCCCACTGCATTGACATTCAGTATGACAAACTATGTAAGCAATCCATATTTAGGTTGTTTTGGGGTTTTCTCTTTAAAAAAAATCTGCAGGGCATATCCTTGTTATAAACACTTTTGTATACTTATGAAAGTATATCCCTCAAAGTGGTCTCCTACAAGTACAATTCTTGGGTTAAGTGTATAGCACTTAAAGTTTTAGCAAAATATAACCAAATTGCCCTCCGACATGGTTGAATCGGGTTACCTTCCTACCAACAATGTTATGGATGTTTGCTTACTCACGCACCTGCTGATTCTGGCAATATTAAATGTTTTCAAACATTTGTCAGTCTGGTGGGTCAAGAAGATACCATTGCAGTTTTGATTTGCATTTCTTTTTTTTTTTAAAAGATTTTATTTATTTATTTGAGAGAGAGAGTGAGAGAGAGAGAGAGCACAAGAGGGGGGAGCCGGAGAGGGAGAAGCAGACTCCCCGCCAAGCAGGGAGCCCGATGTGGGACTCGATCCCAGGACTCCAGGATCATGACCTGAGCCGAAGGCAGTCACTTAACCAACTGAGCCACCCAGGTGCCCGATTTGCATTTCTTAAATTATAAGTAAGGCAGGGCATCTTTCCATTTGCTTACAGAGTATTTGTACTTGGTTTTCTTTGAATTACCTGTTCATCATCCTTTGCATATCTTTCCTTTGAGCTTGTGTCTTTTTCTGTTATGTATTTTTGCATTCAACAAATATGAATTCCTACTATATGGTAAACACTGCGCTGGTCACTAGACCTGTAACAGTGAGGGGAGCTTGCAGTGCTCTGGGAGACAAACATTAGTTCAATCATGTTCTGAATGGATGTGTGTACAGACTGAGTTAAATGCCTTGGAGGAGGGGGGCGGAGCAAGATGGCGGAGGAGTAGGAGACCTGGATTTCGTCTCCTCTCAGGAATTCAGCTGGATAGGGATCAAACCATTCTGAACACCTACAAACTCAACAGGAGATCGAAGAAAAGAATAGCAACAACTCTCTCATCAGAAAAGCGACCACTTTCTGGAAGGTAGGACGTGTGGAGAAGTGAATCC
>NW_028017199.1:0-722 GCF_054177405.1 Leptonychotes weddellii
CAAGTGAAGATTCTATGTTACTTACGACTGCCTTGAACTTGTATAGACATATCTGACATAAAGATATATATCTTTAAATATGCCTTTTTTTTTAGCCTTCTTTAAGTATAATTCTTTGTAAAAAGGTTAAACTGCTTTAACTGGGCTGTAGGGTTGGGGTGGGTATAAGAAAGGACAGGGCAGGAGGCACGGTCTGCACCTCTGACTGCCGCATTCCATCCAGAGACGCTCTGCACTGCTCTGACCTGCTCAACTGCGAAAGACCTTGTTCATGAGAAATAGGGATAAGGGATGTCCTTATCTTAACATTATTAAAGAATACAGGTATAGCATGGTTTTTCTGAAAGTGACCATTCTCTCTTCTAAAGCATTGGAATATGATTTAATATAGCGAGAAGAGAGTCTTGCTTCTAGTGCCTTAGAGGACCTGATTTACTTCACATGACAAAATGTACCAGCAGGGGTTCACAGCCACACAATTGCTGCTCTTAGTTGGAAGCACTCAAATAACTTTTGAGGATTTGATCTCAGCCGACCTTGAGAAATGTCTTCTCCCTCCTTTGTTATTGCCATTGAACTCTGTGAGAACTGTTTTCTGTTTCACTGCTGCATCCACTTCCAGTTACTGTTGCAGTCCCAGTTTTCTACACTATTTCTACTCAACAGGGTTGAGGTTTCCTTCAGCGCTTTTCTGAATAAGAAACCTCAATTCACTGTGAGAA
>NW_028017200.1:0-722 GCF_054177405.1 Leptonychotes weddellii
AAAACAAACTGAGGGTTCTAGAGGGGAGGGGGGTGGGAGGATGGGTTGGCCTGGTGGTGGGTATTGAGGAGGGCACGTTCTGCATGGAGCACTGGGTGTTGTGCACGAACAATGAATCATGGAACACTTCATCTAGAACTAATGATGTAATGTATGGGGATTAACATAAGAATAAAAAAAAAAATTAAAAAAAAAAAAATTTAAAATAAAAAAAAAATAAAAAAAAAAAACATTCCTTCCAGAATCAGCAGAACACACATTCTTCTCAAGTGTACATGGAATATTTTCTAGATTATATGTTAGGTCACAAAACAATTATTAATAAATTTAAGAAGATAGAGATCATGTCAAGCATCATTTCCAACCACAATGGTATGAAACTAGAAGTCAGTTACAAAAAAAAAACTGGACATTGACATATATGGAGACAAAACAACATGTTACTGAACAACCAATGAGTCAAAGAAGAAATAAAAAGAGAAATAAAAAGAATCTTGAAACAAACATGGAGATACAACATTCCAAACTAATGAGATCCAGAAAAAGCAGTTCTACAGCAAATTCATAGTGATAGACAGGTACACTTAAAAAAAAAAAAACAAAAATGAAAAGCTCGAATAAACAATCTGACTTTATACCTCAAAGAACTGGAAAAAAATGAACAAAGTAAATCTTAGTACAAAGAAGGAAACAAAGGTCAGAGTGAAAATAAATGAAATAGA
>NW_028017201.1:0-722 GCF_054177405.1 Leptonychotes weddellii
TTCCTTTGATACAGTTCCCGCTGACACCCTGGGCAAGATGTTCCTTGTGTAAGATAGATCACAAAATGCATTAAGAGATATTATGCTGTACCCTCCAATTAGTATCACTGGACTCCCTTTGCTAGCTCACTGTCCAAAAAATTAATTTCATTGTTTCCAGAACTTTGAACAAACTCATATAATCCTTTAAGCAGATGTACGAGGCATTAAAAACCATAATCACATTACTTCAAAGCCATAATTTAAAAGTTTGGTCCTCGTTCTAGGTCTACCATTGATTTCTAAGAGAAACACACTTCAGATCTGATATAAGCCCTAATAAATTACCAGCTTTAAGCAAAATAAGTTTAGCTTCCCATAAAGAATAAAATGGGGTTTTATTGTGAGAAAAGGGGAAGACTAAATGATTGTAAATTTGTATTGCATTTTTATAACCACTTGGGTTTGAAGTCAAATATAATTTGACATTTTATTGATATTTCCAGTGTTTAAAGCTGACAAGAAGTACATTAAATTTTACCATGTAAATCTGATATGACAATAAAAAGCCTTCCACACTTCTCCTTGGAATTGTTGCAGTAAAATGAAATAAGGAGTACTATCAAGAAAATGATTTTTTTTTCCCCTTCTGGAAAACTTTTTTTAAGAAAAGATGTCGGGGACCAAGACGGCAGAGGAGTAGGAGACCTGGATTTCGTCTCCTCTCAGGAATTCAGCTGGAT
>NW_028017202.1:0-722 GCF_054177405.1 Leptonychotes weddellii
CAGTCCCGGAAGTCAGTGCCAGAGGTCAGTGTGGGTGGTCAGTGCCCGGAAGTCAGTGCCCGGAAGTCAGTGCCGGAGGTCAGTGTGGGTGGTCAGTGCCCGGAAGTCAGCCGGAAGTCAGTGCCCGGAAGTCAGTGCCAGAGGTCAGTGTGGGTGGTCAGTGCCCGGAAGTCAGTGCGGAGGTCAGTGCCGGAGGTCAGTGTGGGTGGTCAGTGCCCGGAAGTCAGCCGGAAGTCAGTCCCGGAAGTCAGTGCCAGAGGTCAGTGTGGGTGGTCAGTGCCCGGAAGTCAGTGCCAGAAGTCTGTGGCAATGCTGCCACTTAGCTATGTCTAGCCTGAAGAGGCACCCCACATTCACGCCCAGCTACAGGTGGTTGACTCTGAAAGCCGGGTGTTAATGGCTACAAGCTCTGTCTTCTGTGGGCCAGCAGGAGGGCAGAGGCAGCTCAGGGAGGGAAGCCGACCAGGAAGGGCCTCAGTAGAGAGGACTCCCCCGCCCTCCCTTTTCCCTGGTCCCCGAGTTCAACTTGAAGAGCCTGCCCTGCTGGAAACCGCTCTACAGTATAAACGTGGGGGAACTCCCAGAACTAACAGATCTGCCTCCTCTAGTTGTAGGTTAGGCTTCATCTGAGGAAATCTCAAAGTACTTTATTCTATGATTCGGTGGCAGAAACTCTCCCTCGAGCCAGGACAGGGGAAACGGTGTCGGCGGCCGGCAGGAAG
>NW_028017203.1:0-722 GCF_054177405.1 Leptonychotes weddellii
TTCAAAGTGTTGCGGTGTCATAGATCATGTAACATCTGGAAAACTTCATTTTATATCTGTGATAGAGTATGCGTAAAAAGAGCAAAAACAGGTTAGCATTATTACGAAACAGTTTTGACCTCAAGGACCCCCTCAAGGACTCTCGCAAAAGTCTTAGGTCCCCAAGGGTTCCCAAAAGTGAGTTTGACAACATTTTCCTTAACATATTCCAGCTTCACTACTCCATGTTTGGTGAGTCATTGAACTTTTCTGTGCCTGAATTCCCTCATTTTTAAAATGCTTACCTTGAGGAGTTGATGTGACTACACTTAAAGCCGTGCCTGGTACAGATAACACTCAAAAGTCCTTAGCATTATTTTTAAATACAGAAGTTGATTATGACTATTTTTGATCTGTGATGTTACTCACATACAGGATTTAATTTCGTGCCACTTCCTTGGTCAGAAATTCACCCCCTACTTAAAATCTTGTTATGGAAAAATTAAGCCTGGGGCAAAAAGTATTAAAAACTCACACACTGCTGTTTTCCTTTTTTTGAACATTTTTTTTCCCTCTCACTATACTTAAAGCTCCACTGAAATTTTTTTTGATGTTGATAATCTCCTTGTGATCGGGGCTGGGGAAAAACATGTCCTCTCTCTCCCCAAGAGAAACATGCCTATACATGACAATTCTCCAAACATAGATCTCGTTTGCCTTTTTTTCTGACCAGTGATCTGAAT
>NW_028017204.1:0-722 GCF_054177405.1 Leptonychotes weddellii
TTAGAATTAGTGCTATTTTGGTTCATACTTTTTGCCATTTGCGTGTCAAACTCTTGGTCTTCTTTCACTTCAAACGTAGCGAGTGGGTTCCTTACTTTTTTATTTTCTGTATCACTTTTAAAACTCTTATTTTTGTTAAAAACATGCTCAGTGTCTGGTTTGTTATCATTTTCACAGTCTGATTTATTTTCACTTAAACAAAAATCAGAAGATGCCTGGCAAGCATATTTGAGACTAGACTTTTTTTTGTTCAGGAAATGCCTGAAATACTAGAGGGACAGGCACTGCAAATATATCCTTTTTCTCACAATCAAGTCTATCATTTGTCAAGTTAGAAGGTATTTCCATTAAGTTTGCTCCTTCTTTAAAGTTACCACGTCGTGACTCTTCCTTAGGATAAGGAGCAATTTTGTGTTTTTCACAAGTTTCACCAAACTTCCGCTTTACTCACTGGTGATGTGTTTTACATTATTTTTCCACACTAGTTTGCCTTGTTTGATCGAGATTTCCTCACGCTTTTGCACAGAAGGATGTTCTGAATATACAGATATATTATCCTCTCTATCACATTTCCTACTCATTTCTGGTTCTCGAGACTTTTTTTGCAGATGCAAAAGTGGAAGATTAATTTGCTGGGTTTGATTTTCAGATGTCTTTTCTGCCAGGATACATGTTTGTGAAATACCTTTATCCTTAAGTAATCAAGTATGGACAAAGAAAAA
>NW_028017205.1:0-722 GCF_054177405.1 Leptonychotes weddellii
GAGACTGGTCAGTGGAAATCAGGTTTCCACACAGAGTTCAAGGAACATAAGGAGTTGGCCAACATGGCCGGATTTCTGAGCACGAGGTGAGGGAAGTTTCTTTGAGGAGGAGCCTTGGGATGAGGAGAACAATGGCTTCTCTCTCTGGGACAAATGGCTTCTCTCTGATGGTGTGGGGGTGAAGGGTTTCCTGACACCTTTCCTTCTGCCTGCTCTGTTCTCTGAGCTTCTGTACCTTTTGGCAGGACAAAGAATTTTCTGACTAAAGTCCAAGCTACCAATCAATCAGGCATTGGGCTTAATGATGGACTCCAGGACATGTCCTGGATATACCACAAAACAAGCCCCTAGCAAGAGCTGCTCAAGGGCATAGATATTTAGCCATGGCATCCTCTTGCTTCAGAGACAGAAAAATAGAACCAAAGAGGAAACACTCAAGCCTCTTTCTTAGAGAGTCAACAATGAAAGAAACAGCAATTAGGAGCTATTGTGGGTCTCATCCCTCACTCTAACTGGTAATTTTCTATCAGGGTTTAAATTGTATCCAAGGGAAGCTCTCTCCCCCACAGAATGCAGGCCAGAAATCGGTCAATTAATAGAGGAAAAACATAAGTTATAAGGGAAATTATGAAAAACACATATACCATACACATTTTATTTTAACTTAAATCTTAACACCGCATTTTTATAAATCTTTTGATGTAGGTCCAAGCCCTTTAAAA
>NW_028017206.1:0-722 GCF_054177405.1 Leptonychotes weddellii
CCGTTCCATGGTCCTTTTTCAGATTAGAAGCGGTTGGAGGACCAAAGCCTCTGAAGATCCCCTGCAGTCTGGTCTGGCCTTCTGTTGTGCTGGGTACAGTGGAGCCGTTCTGAAACCCAGTGATGGAGTCACGGGAGAGACAGACAGGCGGAGGTGCCAGAAAGGAAGCAAGAGTGATAGAGGCTGAGGTAGGGGTTGCAGAAGATTCCAGGACTTCCCAAAAGCCAGTGGCCAAGGGCCTAAGAGACAGGCTTGAGGAGAGGATCTGAGGCAGCACACAACGTGTGGACAATGGATCTGTGAGCAAACACCAAGGGCCTGGCATGTGCGGTGGTCTCCTGTACCAAGCGGGCAGCGATTTTTCTTGGTGTGGTGAAGGGCAGGAAAGAGCCGAGAAGGGGCAGGAAGGTGAAGGGGGGCAGTAAAAGGAAGGAGAAGGGAGACAGTAGAGATCAGAGATGAATGTTTATCAAGCATATTCTTGTGCAAGTACAATAATAGGTGCATTACAGTCACCATTTTATTTTTTTATTTTTTATTTTTTTAAAGATTTTATTTATTTATTTGAGACAGAGAGAATGAGAGACAGAGAGCATGAGAGGGAGGAGGGTCAGAGGGAGAAGCAGACTCCCTGCCGAGCAGGGAGCCCGATGCGGGACTCGATCCCGGGACTCCAGGATCATGACCTGAGCCGAAGGCAGTCGCTTAACCAACTGAGCCAC
>NW_028017207.1:0-722 GCF_054177405.1 Leptonychotes weddellii
TAAATCTTTGTATTATAGCAAATATGGCAAAAATACATTGCCTTTTAATGGCAACTTATTTTCAAGAGGCCACCTGATGGATTGTAGGGCTTTTTTTATGCGCAATCATCTTCTATGAAGAATATGAATGAAAAGTGCAAAATTTCAGACAGGTCCATGAATCACTAATTGGATTTTACGTCACCACTGATTTACGTCAGAACTCATTATGTTCTACCAAGTTTAAACCTTACTTAGAAATGGTAAATAATTTTAAGAATTTGCCCAAACCTCAAGCTAAAATTCTTATTTGGTGTTTAAGTGTATTTTTCATATGCTTCTAATTTAACAGAAAGTATTATAAGGAAAATTGGACCCATCCAGTCATGCTCTATCCATAACTGCCATTATATTCAGAGCCTTCTTTTTTGCTGGCTTTAAGCATAAGAAACATAACTCAGTTTTTTATTTTTATGAGCATAACTTTCACTTCTTAAAACTTTTAGTTAATCTCATTTCCCCTTTATATTTAAAGAAATTTTATCAGGGGCGCCTGGGTGGCTCAGTTGGTTAAGCGACTGCCTTCGGCTCAGGTCATGATCCTGGAGTCCCGGGATCGAGTCCCGCATCGGGCTCCCTGCTCGGCAGGGAGTCTGCTTCTCCCTCTGACCCTCCTCCCTCTCATGCTCTCTGTCTCTCATTCTCTCTCTCTCAAATAAATAAATAAAATCTTTAAAAAAAAA
>NW_028017208.1:0-721 GCF_054177405.1 Leptonychotes weddellii
GAAGACACAAAAAGATGGAAAAACATTCCATGCTCATGGATCGGAAGAATAAACATTGTTAAAATGTCTATGCTGCCCAGAGCAATCTATACCTTCAACGCCATCCCAATCAAAATACCAATGGCATTTTTCAAAGTGCTGGAACAAACAATCCTAACATTTGTATGGAATCAGAAAAGACCCCGAATTGCCAAGGAAACGTTGAAAAAGAAAACAAAGCTGGGGGCATCACGTCACCTGATTTCAAGCTGTGATCACCAAGACAGCATGGTACTGGCACAAAAACAGACAAATAGACCAATGGTACAGAATAGCGAGCCCAGATATGGACCCTCAACCCTATGGTCAACTAATCTTCGACAAAGCAGGAAAAAATATGCAATGGAAAAAAGACAGTTTCTTCAATAAATGGTGCTGGGAAAATTGGACAGCCACATGCAGAAGAATGAAACTCGACCATTCTCTTATACCATACACAAAGATAAACTCAAAATGGGTGAAAGACCTCAATGTGAGACAGGAATCCATCAAAATCCTAGAGGAGAACATAGGCAGTAACCTCTTTGACATCGGCCACAGCAACTTCTTTCAAGACATGTCTCCAAAGGCAAGGGAAACAAAAGCAAAAATGAAATTTTGGAACTTCACCAAGATAAAAAGCTTCTGCACAGCAAAAGAAACAGTCAACAAAACATAGAGGCAACCCAAGGAATGGGAGAAG
>NW_028017209.1:0-11309 GCF_054177405.1 Leptonychotes weddellii
GCAATATATGTTAAGAAAAAAAAAAAAAAGAAGAAGCTAGCAGGAGGGGAAGAATGAAGGGGGGGAAATCAGAGGGGGAGACGAACCATGAGAGACGATGGACTCTGAAAAACAAACTGAGGGTTCTACAGGGGAGGGGGGTGGGGGGATGGGTTAGCCTGGTGATGGGTATTAAAGAGGGCAGGTTCTGAATGGAGCACTGGGTGTTATGCACAAACAATGAATCATGGATCACTACATCTAAAACTAATGATGTAATGTATGGTGATTAACATAACAATAAAAAATTTAAAAAAAAGATACGAAGGCTGCAAAAAAGCACTTTGGACAAAACTGTTAATGGGATGATGATTTGCTGTCCATTCACTTCCTTTTCTGAAACATTTCAAGGCTGCTCCTAAATACTGGAACTGCAACTAGGCATCAGCCTGCAGACCCACGGGGTGTCTTTGGGAGGGAGCAGTGATCATGTCCAATAAGGCGGGGATAATCAAATTGATTTGCGGGCAGGAGAAGCCAACTGTCTCCTCCACCCTGACTCCAGCAAGTCTGCTCTTGGGACCTCTTTGCTGGCCTAGTGTGCCTAAGCCATAAGTCTAGTTACAGCTCCATGTTTTCCTGGAATTGTCCCTTGTTTCTGTGGTGGTTCTTTAAGGAATATGCCTAGAATGTTCCCAGAATGCCAGGCCATCTGCTCACTCTGGCTTAGGTTGGCTCACGGCTGCCTCACTTTCCTGAAGCAGAGAGTCCCTGAAGCAGCATCCAGAGCCAGGAGAAGGGGACAATGCCAGAAGGTGAACTTTCCTGGAAATGGGTTTGTATTTTCTGACATAGTTCTTTCCAAGCTTTCCCTGGGCTAAGAATGGCCTGAGACCATGTGTTTGACATTTCCCTCTGGCAGAAGCCCACAAGAGCTTTCATGAACAAGTTGAATTTGATTAATGAAGGAGCCAGACAAATTCTTTTGTTTTAGGTTTGGAGGGGTGCTTTCATAGGTGTTGGGGTTCTTTATTCCTTTGCACTCAGTCTACAATTATCAAACCCAGAGAGGGCACAAGAGAAGCATTTGCCTTGTTAGAAGACAAGGTTTATTTTATTGTTGTTGTTGTTGTTTTTAATCTCAGAAACATAGATTTATAGATCTCCAGAAGAGAACTCTCAGGTCACCTCGTTCAAATTTCTACTTTATGCAGAAATCTTCAGTATCTTGGACATGCTACTAGGTTTTAAGACCCATGAAAACAAAGACCATATCTACTTTGTTTACTACTATATTCCCAGTGTCTGATTTACGGTAAGTGTTCTATAAATGAGTGTTGAATTAAGATAGTTCACTCTCTCTTGAATGCTTCCAAGGACAGAGAGTTCAATGTGTGGCAAGGCAGCCCATCGTATGTTTTTAAACATTGTTTTTCATGGTGAAAATATTTTGAAACTGATAAATTGATATATTGTTCATTTCTAATCACAGATACTCATGTTTCTCTACGGCCACCATTACAGTTCTAGGAAAAAGAGGGGGGACGAGGCTTCCTTGGGAAGAAGAATAATAAAATGCAGTAGGATTCCTTATTAGAAGTGAGAACAAAAATGAAAGGAAAAAATAAAAGCAATAAAATTTGTGGCCCAAGTTAAGGATGGGAATGTGGGAGAGAAAAATTTTGCTTATCAATTTTTTAATTGTTTTTTAAATTGCAGTGTAATTAGTATGTAATATTGTGTAATTTTAAGGTGTACAGTGTGTTGGTTTAATACATTTATATCAATTTTTAAATCAGTTCATCAATTTGTACAACAAATCCTACCAGGATTTTGTTTGAGATGGTGTTGACTCTTACAGATCAATTTTGGGAAGAACTGACATCTTCATAATATTGAGTCTTCTAATCCATGAATATGGTATATTTCTTCATTTATTTAAGTCTTTAATTTTGCTCTATAATGATTTATAGTTTTTAGTACACAGATCTGCACATCTTGTCAGATTTATTCTTAAGAATTTCATATTTTTGATGCTATTATAAATGGCATTTTAATTTTGATTTTTGTTTATAGTATATGGAAATACACCTGATTTTTATAAATTAACTTTGTATCCTGTAAACTTGCTAAACTCAATTATTTGCTCTAGTAGCTATTCTGTAGATTCCTTAGGATTTTGTACATGGATGATCATGTGATAAAGACAATTTTATATCTGTTTTTCCAAATCTATGTCTTTAAATCCCTTTTTCTTCTCTTACTGCACTGGCTAGGATCTCCACTATAATGCTGAAGAGGTGAGAGTAGACATTCTTACTTTTTCCCCAATTTCAAGAGAGAAGCGTTCAATCTTTCACCAGTAAGTATAATATTTTGCTGTAGGTTTTTGTAGATGACCCTTATCAGGACAAGGACGTTCCCTTCTGTGTCTAGCTTGCTGAGATTTTTAATTCTAAATCATCCTAATTTAATCCTAAATCCTAAACAATGCTATTCAAATGCATCCTCTGCATCTATTGAGATAAAAACATGGATTTGTTTTAGTCTGTTAATATGATAAATTGCATTTATTGATTTTCAACTGTTAAATCAATTCTGTAATCATGGGATAAATCCCACATAGTCATTTTATCATTTTTATACATTGTTTCTAAAATTTTGTTAAGAATTTTCCATCTATGGGGTGCCTGGGTGGCTCAGTTGGTTAAGCGACTGCCTTTGGCTCAGGTTGTGATCCTGGAGTCCCGGGATCGGGTCCCGCATCGGGCTCCCTGCTCAGCAGGGAGTCTGCTTTTCCCTCTGACCCTCCCCCCTCTCATGCTCTCTCTCTCTGTCTCATTCTTTCTCTCAAATAAATAAATAAAATCTTTAAAAAAAAAAAAAGAATTTTCCATCTATGTTCATGAAGGATATTGATATTTAGTTTTCTTACAACATATTTTACTGGTTTTGTGTCAGAGTAATACTGGCCCTATAACATGAGCTGGGAAGCATTCTCTCCTCTTTTATTTTCTAGAAGAGTTTGCATAGAATTGGTATTATTTCTGCCTTGATTGTTTTGTAGAATTCACTAATAAAGCCACCTGGGCCTGTGGTGTGTGTGTATTTTCTGGCTGCTATTAATATTTTCTTTTTACCTTTGGTTTGTGGAAGTCTGACCATGTGGTTCTTGGCAGGGTATTTATTTGTATTTATTTTTATTTATCCTGCTTGAGTTTTACTGAATTATTTCATCTTTGGGTATGATCAGTTTCATCAATTTTGAAAAATTCTCAGCTATCGTCAAATATTTCTTCAGCCTCTGTCTCTCTATCTCTGTCTCTCTCTTCCCCTTCTCTTTTTATGGCTTTAACTACATATTTTTATATAATTTAGTGTTATTTCACTGGTATGTGAGGCTCTGTTCTTCAGACTTCTTGTTTGTCTGCTTTAATTTAGATAATTCACATGGACTTGTCTTCAAGTTCACTATATCCCTTTTCTGCTTTGCCTAGTTCACTGTTAAGCTCAAGAAATGAATTCTTCATTCCAGATACTGTATTTTTCAGTTCTACAGTTTCCATTTGGTTCTTTTTGAGTTTCTGTTTATCTGATGAAATCCATCATTTTTGAATTCACTTTGTGTATCTCTTCCTCTACATTTTCAATATACTTAGGAAAGCAATTTTAATGTCCTTGCTTGATAATTCCAACATCTAGGTTATTTGTGAATCTGTTTCATTATCTTGATTACATATCACATTTTTCCTGTTTATTTGCCATTTGATTGCATGCCAGAAGTTATATATATGAGAACAGTAAAGACTGGAGTAAAATAATACTTGCCCTAAAAACGGCTTGCCCTTTTCTCTTTCAGACAATAGGGCCTATCTCTTCTATCTAATCAAGAATCAATCTGGGTTGGGGTTAGGTTACCACTTTAGTTCATTTAAGTTTATCTCTTATTTTCATGTATTTACTTATTTTCTCCACAGCTTTATTAAGGTATAATTGACAAATAAAAATTGTACACATTTAAGGTATAGAATATAATGTTTTGATATACACATACCTTGTAAAATAATTGCCACAAGCAAGGCAATTAACATATCCAGCATCTCACATAGTTACCTGTGTGTGGGGGGGGGGGGGCAAGAATACTTAAAATCTACTCTCTCAGCAAATTTCAGGTATATAATAATATACTACATTATTATTAGCTATAGTCACTATGGTGTTTATTTGGTTTCCAAAACTTATCTTTTTTATAACTAAAAGTTTGTGCCCTTTGACCAGCATCTCCCTATTTCCCTTATCCTCCATCCCCTAGTAACCACCCTTTCTACTCTGTTTCTATAACATTGACTTTCTTAGATTCCACAAATAAATGAGATCATGCAATATTTGTCTTTCTGTTCCTGGCTTATTTCACATAGTATAAGGTCCTCTAGGTCTATCCATGTTGTTTTCTTCTTTTTTAAGACTGAACAACATTTTATGGTATATATGCCACATGTTCTTTATCCATTCGTACATTGATGGACATTTAGATGTTTCCATATCTTGGTTTGTATGAGTAATGCTGCAATGAACAGGAGAGTGTAGGTATCTCTTCAAGATAATGATTTTATTTTCTTTGGATATATACCCAAAAGTGGGAATGCTGAATCACATGATAGTCCCATTTTTTATTTTTGGAGGAACTTCCATACTGTTTTTTATAATGGCTGTACCAATTTATATTCCCACCAAGAGTATACATAAAGGTTCCTGTTTCTCCACATGCTCACCAACACTTGTTATTTTTTGACTTTTTGATAATAGCCATCCTAACAGATATGACTTGATAACTTATTGTGGTTTAGATTTGCATTCCATGATGATTAGTGATGTTGAACATCTTTTCATATATAAGTTGGCCATTTGTATGATTTCTTCAGAAAAACGTCTATCTAGGTCCTTTGCCTATTTTTCAATCAGATTTTTTTTTTTTTGCTATTGACTTGAATTCCTTATATCCTTATATAATTTGGATATCATCCCTTTATGGGACATATGGTTTGCAAATATTTTCTCTCATTCCATAGGTTACCTTTTCATTTTGTTGACTGTTTCCTTCACTGTGCAGAAACTTTTTACTTTGATGTTGTCCCACTGTTTAGTTTTGCTTTTATCACCCGTGCTTCTGGTGTCAAATCCAAAAATTCATTGCCAAGGCCAACATCATGGAGCTTTTCCTCTCTGTTTTTTTCTAGGAATTTTACAGTTTCAGGTTTATAGTTTACAGTTTGGGTTGATTTTTGTGTGTGGTATAAGATAAGGATCCAATTTCTTTTCTTTTCTCTTCTTTCTTTCTGAATATCCATTTCCCAACACCATTTATTGGAGAGACTATCCTTTCCCCATTGTGTATTCTTGGCACCTTTGTTGAAGATTAGTTGACTATATATGTGCAGGTTTTTACTGGGCTTTCTATACTGTTCTGTTGGCCTACCAATCTCTTTTTATGCCAGTACCATACTTTTTGATTACAACAGTTTTGTAATATATAGTAGTCCCTCCTTACCTGTAGTTTCACTTTCCATGGTTTCAGTTATTGCGGTACAGAAGCAGATGATCTTCCTCCTAACATATCATCAGAAGGTCAGTAGTAGCTTAATGCTACATCACAATGCCTGTGTCATTCATCTCTCTTCATCTCATCACATAAGTATTCTATCATCTCACATCATCACAAGAAGAAAAGTGAGTATAATACAATAAGATATTTTGAGAGAGAGATGACACTCACATAACTTTTATTACAGTATATTGTTAAAATTGTTCCATTTAGTATTACTTATTTTTTGTTAATCTCTTACTGTACTTAATTTATAAATTAAACTTTATCATAGGTATGTATGTATAGGAAAGAACATAATATATATAGGATTCAGTATTATCTATAGTTTCAGGTATCCACTGGGGGTTTTGGAACATATCTCCTGTGGATAAATGGGAACTACTGTAATTTGAAATTAGGAAGTATGATGCTTCCAGCTTGGTTCTTGCTCAAATTGCTTTGGCTATTGAAAGTCTTCTGTAGTTCTATATGAATTTTAGGATTTTTTCTATTTCTATGAAAAATGCTATTGGAATTTTCATAGAGATTGCTTTGAATCTATAGATCACTTTGGGTAGTATGGACATTTTGACAATATTAATCCTTCCAGTCTAGGAATATGGATATCTTTTCACTTATTTGTATCTTCTTCAATCTCTGTCATTAATGTTTTAGTTTTCAATGTTCAGATCTTTCACTTCCTTGGCTACGTTTATTACTAAGTATTTTTTTTCTTTTTGATGTTATTATTAATAGATTTATTTTCTTTATTTCTCTCTTTTTTTTTTTCTGGACAGCCTGTTGTTAGTGTATAGAAATACAAATGATTTTTGTATGTTAATTTTGTATCCTGCAACTTTACTGAATTCATTTATTAGTTCTAACAGTTTTTTGGTGAAGTATTTAAAATTTTCTTTATATAAGATCATGTCATCTGTGGAGACAGTTTTACTTCTTCTTTTCCCATTTGGAAGCCTTTTATTTCTTTTTCTTGCCTAATTGCTCTGGCAAGGACTTTCAGTACTATGTTGAATAGAAGTTGCAAGAGTGGTCATCCTTATCTTGTTCCTCATCTTAGAGCTTTCAGCTTTTCACCATTCACTGAGTATGATGATAGCTGTGGGCTTGTCACATATGGCCTTTATTAAGCTGAAGTCCGTTCTTTCTATACCTAATTTGTTGAGAGTTTTTATCATGAAAGAATTTTGAATTTTGTCAAATGCTTTCTATGCATCTATTGAAGTGATTATTTGATTTTTATCCTTCATTCTATTAATGTGGTAAATCACAATGATTGATTTGTATATGTTGAATTATCCTTGCATCCCAGGGATAAATCTCACTTGATCATGGTGTATGAAACTTTTAATGTGCTGTTGAATTCAATTTTCTAGTATTTTGTTGAGGATTTTGGCATCTATGTTCATCAGGGATATTAGCTTATAATTATATATCCTTGTGACTTTGGTATTAAGGTAATGCTGGCCTTGTAAAATGATTTTGGAAGTATTCCTTCCTCTTCAATTTTTGGAAAGAATTTGAGAAGAATTGGTATTAATTCTTCTTTATATGCTAGAATTCACCAGTGAAGCCATCAGGCTTGGGTTTATCTTTATTGGGAGGTTTTCAATTGTTGATTCAATATCCCTACTCCTTTTAGTCTATTCAGATTTTTTTCTTTATGATTCTGTATTCATATATTCTTGTTTCTATGAATTTATCCATTTCTTCTAGGTTATCCAATTTGCTGGTATGTAATTGTTCATAGTAGTATTTTATGATTTTTAAAAAAATTTCTGTGATATCAGTTGTAATGGCTCCACTTTCATTTCTGAATCATATATTTGAGTCTTCCTTTTTTTCTTGGTCTGGCTAAAGATTTGTCAATTCTGTTTATCTTTTCAAAAAAACAACTCTTAGTTTCATTGACCTCTTACAAAGCTTTTCTAGTCTCGATTTCATTTATTTCTGCTCTGATCTTTGTTTTGTTTTGTTTTCTTCTACTAATTTTCATCTTCTTTTTCTAGTTACATGCAATGTAAAGTTAGGTTGCTTATTTGAGATTTCTCTTTTTTCTTAATGTAGGCATTTATAAATTTTCTTCTTAGAACTGTTTTTGCTGTGTCCCTTACATTTTGGTATATTGTGTTTCCATTTTTGTTTGTCTCATGCTTTTTTTTAAATTTCCCTTTTGATTTCTTCCTTGACCTATTAATTGTTTAGGAATGTGTTGTTTACTTTCCACATATTTGTAAATTTATCTTATTTCCTTCTGTTATTGGCTTCTAGTTTCATACCATTGTGGTCAGAAAAGATGCTTGATATAGTTTCAAACTCCTTAAATTTGTTAAGATTTATTTTGTGGCCCAGTATATGATCCATCCTGGAGAATATTTTAGGTGTGTTTGAGAAAAAATGTGTATTCTGCTGGGTGGAATGTTTTGTATATGTCTGTTAGGTCCATTTGGGCTAATATATAGCCCTAGTCAAATGTTACCTTATTGATTTTATGTCTGAATGAGCCATCCATTGCTGAAAGTGGAGTATTGAAATCCCCTAATATTGTATTGCTGCTCATTTGTCCCTTCAGATCTGTTAATTATTTGCTCTGTATGTTTAGGTACTCCAATGTTTTGTACCTATATATTTATAATTGTTATATCCTTTTAATGAATTTACTCCTCTATCATTATATAATAACCTTGTCTCTTATTACAGCTTTTGAGTTAAAATCTAGTTAGTCTGATATGAGTATACCTAACTTTGCTCTGTTTTGGTTTCCATTTGCATGAATATCTTTTTCCGTCACTTCACTTTCAGTCTATATGTGTCTTTAAAACTAAAGTGACTCTCACGATTTTGATTCTAGACATTCTGACAAGTGTGAGGTGATATCTCATTGTAGTTTTGATTTGCATTTTCCTGATGGTAAGTGATATTGAGCATCTTTTCATGTGTCTGTTGGCATCTGGATGTCTTCTTAGGGGAAATGTTTGTTCATGTCTTCTTCCCATTTTTTAAACTGGATTATTTGGTTCTTTGGTGTTGAGTTGTATAAGTACTTTATATATTTTGGATACTAACCCTTTATCAGAAATGTCATTTGCAAATATCTTCCCCCATTCAGTAGCTTGTCTTTTAGTTTTGTTGATTGTTTCCTTTGCTGTGCAGAAGCTTAGTCCCAATAATTTGTTTTTGCTTTTGTTTCCCTTGCCTCAGGAGACATACCTAGAAAAATGTTGCTATGCTCTCTTCTGGGATTTTTATGGTCTCACATTTAAGTCCTTAATCCATTTTTCATTTATTTTTGCGTATGGTGTAAGAAAGTGGTCCAGTTTCATTCTTTTTTATTTTCTTCAAGATTTTATTTATTTTAGAGTGAGAGAGAGAGAGAGAGTGCATACACTCAAGCAGGGAGAGGGGAGGGGGAAGAGGGGGAGGGAGAGGGAAAGAGAGAATCTCAAGCAGCCTCAGTGCCTAGAGCAGAGCCCTTTGCATGGTTTGATCTCAAGACTCTGAGATCATGACCTGAGTGAAAACCAAGAGTTGGTCACTTATCTGATTGAGCCACCCAGGTGCTCTCCAGTTTCATTTTTTTGCATGTATCTACAGTCCAGTTTTCCCAACACCATTTGTTGAAGAGACTGTCTTTTCCTCATTGCATATCCTTTCCTCCTCTGTTGAAGATTAATTGACTATACAATCCTGGGCTTATTTCTGGGCTCTCTATTCTATTCCATTGATCTATGTGTCATTTCTGTGCCAGTACAATGCCATTTTGATTACTATACCTTGTAGCATATCTTGAAATCTGGGGGATGGGTGAAATAGGTGAAGGGGATTAAGAGTACACTTATCATGATGAACACTGAGTAACGTACAGGATTGTTGAATCACTACATTATACACCTGAAATAAATACAACACTGTATGTTAACTATACTGGGAATTAAAAAAAAAATTTTTTTAAAGCTGAAGTGACTCTCCTATAGGCAGCACACATTTTGGTTTTGTGATTTTTTTTAATCCATTAAGCTGCTCTGTGTCTTTTGATTGGGGAATTTAATCCGTTTATATTTAAAGAATAGTTAAAGTAATTAGTGATACATAAGGAATTACTGTTGCCATTTTATTAATTATTTCCTGGGTGTTTGCAGGTTCTGGGTTTCTTTCTTACACTCATGCTGTCTTCTTTTGTGATTTGATAATTTTCTGTAATGGTATACTTTGATTCCTTATTCTTTGTCTTTTGTATATTAACTACAGGTTTTTGCTTTGTGGTTAAGATGAGGCTTACATAAAAAATCTTATAACAGTCTTTTTAAGCTGATAATAACTCAACTCCAATTGCATATAAAAACTCTACAGTGTTACTCCTCCCCCCATTTTGCTTTTTTATTTATTTGTTTATTTATTTGAGAGAGAGAGAATGAGAGAAAAAGAGAGCATGAGAGGGAGAAGTACACTCCCCGCTGAGCAGGGAGCTCAAGGCAGGACTCAATCCCGGGGCTCCTCTGGGATCACGACCTGAGACGAAGGCAGTCGCCTAACAAACTGAGCCACCCAGGTGCCCCCACATTTTGCTTTTGATGCTACAATTTATATCTTTTTATATTGTGCATTCATTAACAAATTATCATAGTTATAGTTATTTTCCATACTTTTGTCTTTAACCCTTATACTAGTTATAAATGGTTTACACACCACCATTACAATATTAAGAGTATTCTGAATTTGACTTTACTTATCTTTACCAGTAAATTTTATACTTTCATATATTTTCATGTAACTAATTAGTGTCCTTTTGTTTCTATTTGAAGAACTCCCTTTAGCAATTCCTTTTTTTTTCTTTCAAGATTTTATTTAAATTCAAGTTAGTTCACATGTAGTGTAGTGTTAGTTTCAGGGGTAGAATTTAGTGATTCATCGGTTGCATATAACACCCAGTGCTTATTACATCAAGTGCCCTCCTTAATGCCCATCACCCAATTACCCCATCCCCCCATCCACCTCCCCTCCAGCAACCCTCAGTTTGTTCCCTATATTTAAAAGTCTCTTATGGTTTGCCTCCCTCTCTATCTTATTTTATTTTTCCTTGCCTTCCCCTATGTTCATCTGTTTTGCTTCTTAAATTCCACATATGAGTGAAATAATATGGTATTTGTCTTTTTCTGACGCTTATTTCACTTAGCATAATACACTCTAGTTCTATCCACGTCCTTGCAAATGGCAAGATTTCATTCCTTTTGATGGCTGAGTAATATTCCATTTTATTGAGGTATCTATCTATCTCACATCTTCTTTATCCTTTCACCAGTTGATGGACATTTGGGTTCTTTTCATGTTTTGGCTATTGTGGATAGTGCTGCTATAAACATTGGGGTGCATGTGCCCTTTCAAATCACTATTTTTGTATCCTTTAGATAAATACCTAGCAGTACAATTGTACAATTGCTAGGTTGTAAGATAGTTCTGTTTTTAACTTTTTGAGGACCTCCATACTACTTTCCAGAGTGGCTGCACCAGTTTGCATTCCCACCACAGTGTAAGAGGATTCCCCTTATTCTGCATCCTCACCAACATTTGTTGTTTCCTGAGTTGTTCATTTTAGCCATTCTGACAGGTGTGAGGTGGTATCTCATTGTGGTTTTGATTTGTATTTCCCTGATAATGCGTGATGTTGAGCATTTTTTTCATGTGTCTATTAGCCATTAGTATGTCTTTTTTGGAGAAATGTCTGTTCATG
>NW_028017210.1:0-721 GCF_054177405.1 Leptonychotes weddellii
ATCCCGGGACTCCAGGATCATGACCTGAGCCGAAGGCAGTCGCTTAACCAACTGAGCCACCCAGGCGCCCAAGCACAATATTTTTAAAGAAAAAATTAATATAATTTCCCCAAATTCTAGTCCTATCTTAAGCTCATAGTCCCCTAAGTTTATATACAAACCTAGGCATGCTACTAATTGTACAGACACATTAATAACCAAATATATGCATGTGTATAACAGCAGTGATGATGATGATATCTGACACTTACTGCCACATTTTGCATGCATTCTCCTCTTTAATGCTCAGCACAATAGTATGTATGAGATATTAACTATAATCTTTATTTTGCACATAAAGTTTGCACAGCAGTAAATGTTAAACCTGGGATTCAAATCAGGTAGTCTAACTCCAGAGCTAATACTTTTAACCACAAAGCACCATGTTTTTTATATCAATAAATATATGTGTGTGTATGTGTTTGTGTGTGTGTGTTCCTTCATATGCTGTTTGTTATAGGAGAGTTGGAAACAAAAATAGGAAAAAAAAAAAAAAAAAGGAAGAATGAATCTTAACAGCTTGCCTGAGGAGGTTATCAGTTCTGTGTATGTGGTTGGGTCAGTATTTCCATATCACTGTCTTTAACTCTGCCATTAAACTAGTTATTTAGCAAACTGGGTACCAGGTCTTAGGTTTTATCAGCATTATCTTAAGGACACTATATTTGTCTGACATAAAGCA
>NW_028017211.1:0-721 GCF_054177405.1 Leptonychotes weddellii
GAGCGGGAGCCCGTTGCCTCCTGGACGGGGCGACGTGCCCCGAGTGCCCAGAGACAGTGCGTGCACAGGGGCTCTGGGGGGGGGGATGCTGACGCCTCCAGAGCTGGAAACGAGAGCAACCCCCACCAGGCAAGTGTCAGGTCAAGGCCCAGGCAGGGCCTCCCTGACAGCCTCTCTGATCCGTCCTCGGAATAAACTCCGCGGACAGCTGAGACCACTGCTGCATTTCACGTCCTCTCTGCTTTCTGGGGGCCCCGGCACACCTCCAGGCCCAGGTTTGGGGCCATGTCCTAATTCCCAGAGCTCAGGGGTGTCCTGGCCCCAGGTCCTCCCTGCCTTTCAGGAGGTGAGCTCTGGAGCATCTCACTCCTCACCCCTTTGAGGGTCTGGCGTCACCCCCGGCCTGTAATCTTGGGTTGCCCAGAGATGATACGTTTCCCTAAACCAAGTTCCAGCCTCCCCCTCCGCAGACACTGAGTCCCCAGGATACGACCCCACTCTGCTTTACTTGTGGCATTTGCTGTTTTCTGAAATTGTCTTGTTTGCTGATTTATTCACCGCCTTCTCTTTTGTCTGCGTCCCCGGACTAGACCATGAGCTCCCCGAGGTTGGGGGCTGTGTCTGCCTAATTCTCTTTTGTTTCCCTGGGGCCAGCACAGTGGTCGGTCCCTGGAAGGAGCTCGATAGATGTGAAATGAATTCGGTGAGTGAATGAAGGATC
>NW_028017212.1:0-721 GCF_054177405.1 Leptonychotes weddellii
ATTGGAGCTGAGGAAGTCACTCAGAAACCCGAGGGGCAGCCTGAGATGGCTGACGGCAGGAGTTTCCTGGGACCGCCAAGCGCCAATGGCCCGGGCCCCAGAACCTCTAAACGCCTCCGCTCCCAGTGAGGAAAGGGGCCTCCTGAACCCCCGCGTGGCCCCAGGCAGGGCACCCCGCTATTCCCCAGAAAGGACACTACAGGAAATGTCCCCCTGGGTCCCTGCAGACAGTGGTGAGTTGCTTGCCCTGGGCCCAGCCCCAAATGGCTGACAGGGAAGCACCGCCCCCCCCCGGGGTCCCTGCAGACAGTGGTGAGTTGCCTCCCCTGGGCCCAGCCCAAAATGGCTGACTGGGAAGCACCGCCCCCCCTGGGCTGTTTGGGCTTGGGGCTGCCTGTTGTGTTCCCAGGGCCCCTAGAGCTCCTGCTGGGTCCCACCGTCAGGCACACTTTCCCCTAGGCCTCTGAGCCCCGATGGGGGAAACCCTGGCTTGGGCAGAGCCCAGACAACCCAGCGCATCCATGCTGACCCCTGTGCCTGGCAGTAGGCAGGTTGCTGTTGCCTGGGCTTTTCAGAGACAGTTTCCGCTGGATGGCACTGTGGCTCCAGAAATGGCAGTCACCCCTTTCCCTGTCCCCACTGAGCCTTCCTCTCCCTGCATTTGCTGCCAGGCCCAGACTGGGGAACCGCAACAACAACAGCAAAAATCAGCCATCCTCCT
>NW_028017213.1:0-721 GCF_054177405.1 Leptonychotes weddellii
CTGCTTCTCCCTCTCCCACTCCCTCTGCTTGTGTTCCTGCTCTCTCTCTCTCTGTGTCAAATAAATAAATAAAATCTTTAAAAAAAAAATAAATAAATAAAACTCCATGTCACTTTCCAAAAATATATCTGTCTGAATATAAGGAGAAAGTCCCCCCCCTCAAGTATACATATATATCCCTTGTAAAGATACAAGTCATCTTCTGGGATTTTTTCTCAAGCGTTTTATTTTGCACAAGATATTGCTAATTAGAAAAGATCATTAGGCTGAATCCACCTAATATCAGTAGAAAAAAAAAAAGCAAGTAATAGTCCAGGTGAATAGTTCATTTTACAGTTTTAAGTGTTGAATGATGTAAGTATTGTTAACCTTAAAAATAAAACCGTCAAGTATTTTACCAGCAAAAATGGGTTTATTCAGGAATAGTGGAGAACTATAATCTGGGACAAACAAGCTATAGCAAAAACCATAGGCAAGTCCAACAAAGGAGAGGAACGTTTTATGGAGAAGGGAAAGGAAGTTGGGAGGGATTGTTTTGAACAAAAATCCATACAAGAGAAGCAGGGGTTCAGGGTGATGAAAATTTCTCATTGGCTGAGTTGCAGATATAGTCGATTTCCTATAGGAGATATAATATGTATCTTTCCCTGTTGGGGCCTGTAATTGACGATTCCTTCCTGTTGAGCTTCTTCCTAGGAGTCTGTAATTGACAATTCTTCCA
>NW_028017214.1:0-721 GCF_054177405.1 Leptonychotes weddellii
GTGATATGCAAATTGCATACTGTAAAAGTAATTTCATTCCAGATGTTAAATCACTCAACATGGTTGCTATTTTGCCTTGGCCAGAACCCTTACAACTCAATATGGGGTGCCATTACAGAAACCACCTGATTTAAAGGTCCTGGCACATCTCTTTCCTTTACTATGTTCCAATTTTTTAAAAAATCTTATTATGTGTGTTTTTGCATTGAAATATTTTAAGTACATGTTGGAAATCACCTTAAATTCTTCTTACAAGTAGGTGAGATGGCATAAATAATGATCTAATTCAGCATTTATATAAAACAAGACTGGAGGGGCGCCTGGGTGGCTCAGTCGTTAAGCGTCTGCCTTCGGCTCAGGTCATGATCCCAGAGTCCTGGGATCGAGCCTCGCATCGGGCTCCCTGCTCCGCGGGAAGCCTGCTTCTCCCTCTCCCACTCCCCCTGCTTGTGTTCCCTCTCTCACTGTGTCTCTCTCTGTCAAGTAAATAAATAAAATCTTTAAAAAATAAATAAATAAAACAAGACTGGTATAAGGTAAGTTGGAATTCAAGTTCAAACTCAATGCCATGTGTCTTTAGGGTCAATCTTCATTGATTTAATGGCCATATCAAAGTAGAACAGGGCGCCTGGGTGGCTCAGTTGGTTAAGCGACTGCCTTCGGCTCAGGTCATGATCCTGGAGTCCCTGGATCGGGTCCCGCATCGGGCTCCCTGCTCGGC
>NW_028017215.1:0-721 GCF_054177405.1 Leptonychotes weddellii
AAAAAAAAATGTTGCAGGAGAAAATTCTCCTTTTCTAAGTACAAAAGGCAAAAATCGTTATCAATGAAGCCCTATAAAAAGAAAAAGGTACACTAAAGGCTGTACAAAAATTTGAAACCCTAGGGAAGGTAGAATTGCCTGTGCTGGTTAAGAAGGAAAGAGAAAGATTATGCCTTCAGAAATTATATT
Source organism: Leptonychotes weddellii (assembly GCF_054177405.1). NCBI lineage: Eukaryota > Metazoa > Chordata > Mammalia > Carnivora > Phocidae > Leptonychotes > Leptonychotes weddellii. Next base: position 190 of record NW_028017215.1, read on the forward strand.
TGAAGAATCTGGACACCCTCAAATAATCATAGTAATCCAGGCAGGGATAAAGCTTGGTTCTGATATGGAGGTTACCATGTACCTCCCAGGGTTCATAGCAGTCCCAGGACAGTCAAAAGGGTCATGCCCAAGAAAGAAATATTCCTCCTTAAAGGGATGATCCCTCCTCTTGTATGTTCTTCCCTCTTCATTCCATACCCAAGTATCTGATTAAAGCAGGGAACGTGGGGGAGGGCGAAGTAAGGAAGACTTTTGAGCAAATAATTTTAAAGCATGTGTTAGAAAAAAACCCTAGTCCATAGACAGTCCTAAGGAGCAGCTCCTCCCTAACTGAACTAAAGTTTGTTTTAATAGTTAGTAGGGGGAAATCGGAGGGGGAGACGAACCATGAGAGACGATGGACTCTGAAAAACAAACAGGGTTCTAGAGGGAAGGGGGGTGGGAGGATGGGTTAGCCTGGTGATGGGTATTAAAGAGGGCACGTTCTGCATGGAGCACTGGGTGTTATGCACAAACAATGAATCATGGAACA
>NW_028017216.1:0-721 GCF_054177405.1 Leptonychotes weddellii
GTCCCCTTGTGTTCTGACATTCTGTGTATCTGGGCTTTAATTCTGTTAAAGTATAACTTATTTGAAGAGAGGACCCACATGATGCATCACCAGCCACTCTGTTCAGAAGGGAGCCCTTTCTGAGCATGGGTTAGGATGAGGGAGCGCCCGAGTCTAGGCAACGGAGAAGTATGGGAATGGGCGCTCAAGTCAAGGAAGATGAACTCCGCACGCTTTGCATGGGCCTTAGGTGGTCAGGCATAAAGCTTAAAGACCTCACCAAACAGCGGTTGTCTTTCCAATGCCCTGTTGATGGCAGTTAGATCTGTCGGTAGGAGGTGAACATGAACTGTGTAAACACCAGCGACACACCTGCTTCCGGCTCTGCCGCCTCTTGCTTCCCTGAGTCGCTGCTTAGCCGCCACCTCTGTGAGTTCCCTGAAGCACAGGTGCAGCAGGAATTTCTTGGATTCTCCTTATCGGGCCCCTGGGTGGCTCAGTTGGTTAAGCGACTGCCTTCGGCTCAGGTCATGATCCTGGAGTCCCGGGATCGAGTCCCGCATCGGGCTCTCTGCTCGGCAGGGAGTCTGCTTCTCCCTCTGACCCTCCCCGCTCTCACGCTCTCTCTGTCTCATTCTTTCTTTCTCAAATAAATAAACAAAATCTTTAAAAAAAAAAAAGAAAAATCTTTTTAAAAATATTTTTAAAAAAAATCAATTAAGGACGCCTGGGTGGCTCAGTT
>NW_028017217.1:0-721 GCF_054177405.1 Leptonychotes weddellii
AGGGAAACTCATCATCTAGCAAGATATGTTATGTCAAAGAGCAGCTATCAATCCTGTTGATTCCGAGTAATGAGGTAACATTAGGAGTGAAGGAGCGTATTTTCACCACCATGAGGTTTTCCTGGACACAGATGAGCACAAGATGGCAGGCGAGCCATTGGTTTTTGTGCCTCTTTTTATGCGGATGTGAGAAGAACCAGGTGTTCCCTTGACTGTAATCTAGGGTGTGACAAACGGAGTTGGGTATTTCATGCTCTAACAAATTAATGAGCACAGTTATTAAAGGAAGTGTGCCAGGTACAGGCTAGAGATTTCTGGAAATGACTTCCCTGTGAAAATGATTACCTCAGTTCTGTTGGCAATATCGTCTTCATTGTTGAGTACAGGAAAAAAGTTGAGAAAATGTTTAAAAATAATTTGATTCCAGGAAAGTCAGTTAGGCAAGCACTAATTCTGTTGTAAGAGGAAGAAAATGGACAGATTTTTATGACAAGACAAAGGGGAGGATGGGGAAAATCACGTCAGAGGAAATGCCATAAATGTATTAGCTTTTTTTTTTTAAGATTTATTTATTTATTTGAAATAGAGCATGCACAGGGGAGCAGGTGGGGAGCGGCAGAGGGAGAGGAAGAGAAGAGTCTTGAGTAGACTCCCCCGCTGAGCGTAAAGCCTGCCACAGGGCTCCATCTCAGAACCCTGAGATCATGACCTAAGCCAAAAT
>NW_028017218.1:0-721 GCF_054177405.1 Leptonychotes weddellii
AAAAAAACCACTTTGCTAGCCAACACTGGGGAGACCCAACAAAACCAGGCTGCTAGTTACTGTATGATTCCCAAAGGTTAGACCAGGACCATTGGCTTGAAGATATAGGGGATCAGTTGAGAGATGAGTAGAAGGAAGAACTCACTGCTCCTCAGTTGTTCTGCCTTCCCAACAGATCGCGAGATCTGGGTGGACTGACCTCCTGCTGGTCATATTGGAAGACAGTTCTATCTGTGACTGGATTGATTGATCTTTAATGCCTTGACTCACTCTGAGAGTCTATGCTTCCAAATAAAGCTTTCCCTGGAGTTCAGAGAAGGGGATCGATGGTTGGGTTATTCTTGAGACTGTTTATTGGAGAGGTAGGATGTGATCTCCATTTTGCAAAATAATTACCATTTGGAGATAGAAGGCTTGGGAAAGAATTCCTGATAAAACAATAAGCACAAAAGAGTAAAGGTAGAAATGAGGGTAGCCTCAGATGACAATGACAATCAGAAGATTCTGATGGAATAATTGGTTTATGGCAATTAAACTTGGGGTCTCAAGTTTACCAATCAATGAGAACGGCAGAACTCCAGTGCTAGGGGAATACTGCACATAGAATTCATGGCTTTTTTACCATGATTCTTTAGTCTCTCAAAGTTATTTTTTTTTAACTGTCTTTTTTTCTTTTTTTGAATTTTTCTTTTTCCCTTTTTCAACTAACATCTTATCAATC
>NW_028017219.1:0-721 GCF_054177405.1 Leptonychotes weddellii
GTAAACCAGGTTTAAGAAAATACATCTCTCCACAAAGCAGAGCTGCTTCAGATTGCAGCTCTATGGCCAAAGTACGCCACAGCATATTGTTTCTGGTCCACTGACAGGAAAGACCCTATGGAAAATGATGACATTTCTGTAATGTTGATGCCACAACTTCTTCTCTCTGCACCACTGATTACACTCAGAAATAAGACAGCGTTGTGTTAAGCTGTTACAATTTTGGAACTGTTACTGTGGCATAGCCGACCTCTCCTGCCTACTATAGTACCTGATAGGATTGTGGTTCATCTTAAATGAAATAATCCATGCAAAGCACTCAGCACAACACAGGGCACATAGTAAATGGACCTGAAAAAATTAAACTGATGCTTCTTCATGATTTAAATACTGTCTTCATTAAAATGTGTATTATATGAAATGAACCAGATGTTAGAATTATCTGGCAAGGATTTTAAAGCAGCCATCATAAAAGTGCTTCAATAAGCAATAATAAATTCTCTTGAGGGGGCGGAGCAAGATGGCGGAGGAGTAGGAGACCTGGATTTCCTCTCCTCTCAGGAATTCAGCTGGATAGGGGTCAAACCATTCTGAACACCTACAAACTCAACAGGAGATCGAAGAAAGGAATAGCAACAACTCTCTGAACAGAAAAGCGACCACTTTCTGGAAGGTAGGAGGTGCGGAGAAGTGAATCCGAGGTGATATTCGGGAGGATAGA
>NW_028017220.1:0-11309 GCF_054177405.1 Leptonychotes weddellii
ACATTAGCATCATCATCTCCATGGGGCAAGTGCCTTCCCAGATCCGGTGCCTCACGTCTCACAGCTGTGAAAGGCAACACTGGTGACAACCACAGGTCCCTCCTGTTTCAGGCCTGTGCTAAGCCCTGCCCTTTGCACACATCATCTCTCGGGCTCCAGATGGCAGGAGGACCTCAAAAAGTGTGGGGAGAGCTCCGGGCCCCTGGGGAGGCTGAGGGATTCTTGGGCCCTGGGGAAGGGTGAGTGATTGGGGGGCCCTACGGAGGGCTGGGGAATGGAGCTCCTGGGCTCCATGGAAGGAATGGGGGATTGGGCACCCCGGAAAGGGCTGGAGGAGTCTTGCAGGATTCCTGGGTCCCCACAGGGCAGATCCCTCCCACACCTACGCTGGTGCAGGCTGGGACCTGGAAGCAGCAGCATACAGAGGCAGCAGGTCCATGGCATGCTGGATGGAGCGGTGAGGAATGGTCTGGCAGGCAAGCGGAATCACCAGGCTGGGCTGCCCTCGGCGCCTTCCGCCTTCCCCAGCCACCTCACTAGCTCTGGCCCTGACCTCACCCTCCAGCAGGGCATGGGCAAGCCAGGCAGAGGTGGACACCTGGGGCCAAGGAAGGGTCCCTCCCCAGACCTCTGTGTGCTGGTTGAATAGACAAAAGGAGTCACCCAGGGCCCCTGGAACCAGGGGGGAGAATCTGGCCCCAGAGTCCTCTCCAATGGGGCTTGGGGAGAATCATGGAGGGACAGCATTTAGCACTGGTTCATTCACAGAATCGAAGCACAACACAAGTCCCCTTGGATGCTCATGTCCGTTTATTACCCCAGCCACATCCTGGGCTCTCACTCGGGGACTTGGAAGCAGGAGAGTAACGGATAGTAATTTAAAAGAACAAAAATGCTGGAATGTGAGCACTCCTGATGCTCTTAAAATCAATGTCCAACACTCCCCTCCTCACCCTCCCCATAGTGAGGAAACTGAGGCAGCCAGGGATTTGGCGAAGAAGACACAGTGGTTTCTGAGGGTTTTGCTGATTATATCTGACCAAACTCCTTTTTCCGAAGGTCACTTCTTTTAATCTCGCCAGTGACGGTTTGGGGCAGTTCTGAGACAAATTCCACCTGGTCAAGGATAACGCAAACCCATCCCAACTTAGTCCTGCTGTCATTTCTTACCAATGCCCCAGGCTCCTCCTCTGCCCCTGCACAGTCCCCCAGACGGGCTGGCACCATGTGGTGGCCCCAGTAGGCTCCACCAAGGCATGTCAGGGTGTCCCCTGACCCAGGAAGTTGGATGCAGCCCTGTGACGTGCTCTGACCAGTGAGATGTGAGTGGGAGTGAGGCGTGCCACCTCGAACAGAACACTTGGGACCACTGGGTCTGGCATCCACTCTGTCCATCTCTTCTAGCACCTGGCAATTACCTATGGTGGGTGCTCCTTTATCCTGGTCCCAGGAAGACCATGCGGACATGTGGCAGGAGCAAGAAAGATACTTCCCTAGTAGGAGCCACTAAGACGAGGGGCTACTAATTCCTCACAGTAACATCAGCCCATCCTAACTGGCATGCATCCTCCAGTCTACTCTCTAGGAGGCAGCAGAGCCTTACATGTGAAGGACGAACTCCATTTTCAGATACACTGGGTTTGAGTTCAGCTCTGCCCTTTTCTTCACTCCAACCTCAGGCAATTTACTGTGAGTCTCTGAGCCTCTCCTGTTTCCATTCTGTCAAATGGATGGTTATACCATCTCAGGTTTGGGGGGATTAAATGAAATAATACATGTAGAGCTTTGAGTCCAGCACCCGGCACACATGTTCAATAAATATTAGCTATCTACCTTTGGGTAAACACTCAGAAAGCACAGCAATGTATTATTACAAAAGAAAGACACGTTAAATTTTTGACCCATGTATCCTTGCAAACGTGGTTTTTCAACAAGTCAGATAACATGTATATTTATTCACAGTCTTTTTTCTCTTAATAATATATTTTTGTGATGTTTTTTATGTTACAAATAAGAGATCTGCATCATCTTTTTAAATTATAGGACAGCATTAATTACCACGAATAATTTAATCATTTCTCTATTGTTGGACATTTTCATAGTTCGCACATGGCACTGAAAACAAGGTAGAAAAAAAATCTCTCAGAATGTATTTTATGCTACAATAAATATTATTTTGTTAACTTTTTTTTTAATTAATTAATTTATTTATATATTTGACAGAGAGAGAGACAGCTAGAGAGGGAACACAAGCAGGGGGAGTGGGAGAGGGAGAAGCAGGCTTCCCGCCAAGCAGGGAGCCCGATGCGGGGCTATTTTGTTAACTTTTGTTTGTTATGTATTTATGTATGTATTGGGCTTCAATTTAGAATATATTTCTTACTACAAATAATGTTTTTTAAAAGTGTGGCAGTTGTTGACTTGAATGTCTTTTTCAAATTGTGAAAGATTTCAAATAACCTTCTTGGATATTTCTAGGCTCTTGGCTGATTTTTTTCTGCAGGTTTTTTGTCAGCCTTTTTGTTTTCTGACACAGGATAGAGGTTTCCATGATTAAGATGGATCTCCCCTAAACCCCTAAGTTGAATGCTTCTTCAGTAGAGAAAAATGCTCATTCCATGGGCTACATAAGCTCCACCCCAGCCACCCCAGGAGATTTGGGGCAGCAGAGCCTAGGGCCCACTGGAGGGGACCAGACCCCATCCCTCTGCCCTCACTCACCTTCCTGGGGTACTTACACGGGGCTGGCACTGACTTCACATGCTGCTGCAGCTCCTTGGTGAGCTGGTCCCGGTCATGGGAGAGGAATTCCGGGGTCAGGACAATAAATGCCTTCACCACCTGCAGCGCAGAACCAGAGTGGAGGCTCAGGGGGAGTGGCAACCAAGTGTATAGTCTAAAAAGTAAATGTGTATTAAGTAAATGGAAAAACAAGTTGACAGTTGAGCCTCTGGAAAAGAACAGGACCAGTGTCCATACTTCCAATTTCTACTCTCTGCCTTGGAAAATTACTTCACCTCTCTCAGCCTCCATGTCCTTCTCTGATGTGGGGACAGCATGGCTTCATTCCTCAGGGCATGGCTCTCAAGATTCATCGAGATCATTCATATAAACCACGAAGCTCGTTTAAACTGATTTTTATTCCTATCATTATCATCACCATTTTCCCTATTATTATAGGTAGAGTTCTGTGGGCATTAAATCAATGGTGGTGATTAACTACATTCCTATTATTCATGTCGCTTCTACAGGGCACAGGGCCTTGTCCTGAGTAGGTGCTCAGCACACAGTGAATCAATGAATGCTTGCTCTGGAGCCAGACTGCTCAGATTCCCATTCTGGCTCCACCACTTAACAGCTTTGTGATCAGGCAACTTATTTAATCTCCTTATGCTTGTTTCTTTCTCTGTAAAAAAAAGGGTCTCAGTGTCCTTCATTAATGAGGGAAAATGAGCCTGCAGGTAGGAAGAGCTCAGTAACTTGCAGCCCTAGCTGCAAGCCACATTCACAAGCCCCATGTTCTGCCACACATGGTTGAGGCCACACTGCTCTCTGGTGGCCACACAGGGTAAATGCACATGCACACCCCAGGCCCTCCCTCCACCCTTTCTGGCCTGTGAAGTCTCTATGGACAGATCCCTTGCGAATTTGAACTCTCTTCCCTTGTAGGTTAAGGACCTTTGTTCCCTTGTTGCTTTCAGGATTCTTTCCTTCTCTGGGTAGTTCATGAATTTGACTATGATATGCCTTGGCAATGGTCGGCTTTTGTTGAATTGAATGGTAGTTCTCTGTGCTTCTTGGATTTTGATGTCTGTGTCCTTCCCCAGATTAGGGAATTATTTAGCTGTAATTTGTTCGAATAAACCTTCTGCCCCTGCATCTCTCTCTTCGTCTTCTGGGATTTCTATGACGATATGAATGTTATTACATTTTAATAAGTCACTGAGCTCCCTAAGTCTACCTTCATAGTCCATTACCTTTCTCCCCCTCTTCTTTTCAGCTTCATTATTTTCCATAATTTATCTTCTATATCACTGATTTGCTCCTGTGCTTTGTCCATCCTCATTTTGATGGCCTTCACTGCATCTCGGTTATAGCATTTTTCATTTCAGCCTGACTAGATTTTAGTTCTTTTATCTCTGCAGTAAGGGATTCTCTAGTCTCTTCTATGCTTTTTTCAAGCCCAGTTAGTCTCCTTATAATCATTGTTTTAAATTCTAGTTCAGACATCTTACTTATATCTGTATTGATTAAATCCCTGGCCATTAATTCTACCTCGTGTTCTTTCTTTTGGGGTGAATTCCTCCACCTTGTCATTTGTCCAGAAAAGAAAAGAAGAAAGAGAAAAAAGAACAAAAAAGTGGGGGGTGGTATGGGGGTGGGGTGGGGGTGGAGGAGGAAACAAGGAAAACAAAAAACAAGGAAACAAAAAATAACTAGATCCTGGATGTGTTTAGGTCTGCTTGTTAAAAGAATCTAGATCCCAAAATAAAAAATTAAAAGTAAACCAAAAAATTTTAAAAATATATAAACTATATATGTAAAAATAAAAATTTAAAAAATTATAAAAGTCTTTTAAAAAGGAATTGGAAAATATAAGAAAATAAATGAAAAAAAAGAATAAAAGTGAAAAAGGAAGGTAGATCCTATTTCCCCTAGAGCTGAAGCTTTGCAACATTCTATGATCAATAAACTTGGTGCTAGCTCGTTGTTTGTGCTGGTCTTCTGGGGGAGGGGTCAGCTGTGCTGATTCTCAGGCTGACTTGTTTCAGTGGAAACGGCCTCCATGGCACGGGGGGGGGCGGGGCTAGGTGTACACAGATCTGCCCTCCATAGGTGTGGCTGTTTTGTTCCCTGAAGGCTTTCAGCACTGATGGGCAGGATGAAAATGGCTGTGCCCTGCTCTTAAGCCTAAGAGCTGAAAGTTCACACCCCTACTCTTCAGTGAGCCCTCACAGAAGAGTGATGAATCACCCTATTTGTGTCTCCGGTTTCCGTCTGAACCCTGCATTTACCCCATCCATGTCTGAGCCTTTCAGGGACTCCTATGGTGTCCACCCGCACTGTTGATCTGAGAGAGGATCTTGCCACACTTGCCAGCCAGTCCCAGGAAAGCAGTTGCAGGACCAGGTGATAGTTCACAGTTTATAGCAGACAGCTGACACCAAGACATCCCAGGAAAGCGGTCGCATGACATGCCATTGGAATTTTCATAGGAATTGCATTGAATCTATGGATTGCTTTGGATAGTATGGACATTTTGAAAATGGTAATTCTTCCAACCCATGAGCATGGGATATGTTCCCATTTATTTGGGTCTTCTTTGATTTCTTTTAGCAGTGTCTTGTAGTTTTCAGTATACAGGTCTTTTACTTCCTTGGCTAATTATATTCCTAGGTATTTTATTCTTATTGATGCAACTGTAAATGGGATTGTTTTCTTAATTTCTCTTTCTGATAGTTCATTTTTGGTGTTTAGAAACACAACAGATTTCCCTATATTGATTTTGTTTGCAATTTTACTGAATTGATTTATGACTTTTAACAATTTTGGGTAGAGTCTTCAGGACTTTATATATATATATATATTGTCATCATATATATATATATATGATGACATGATTTTTTCCTTCATTTTGTTAATGGGGTGTATCATGTTTATTGGTTTGTGGATGTTGAACCATCCTTGTATCCCTGGAATAAATATAAATCCCAGTTGGTCATAGCAAATGATCCTCTTAACATATTGTTGAATTTGGTTTGCTAATGTTTTGTTGAGGATTATTGCACCTATGTTTATCAGGGATGTTGGCCTGTAATTTTCTTTTTTGTGGTATCCTTATCTGGTTTTGGTACCAGAGGAATGCTGGCCTCATAAAATAAGTTCAGAAGCATTCCTTCCTCTTCAATATTTGAGAAGAATTTGAGAAGGATAGGTACTAAATCTTCTTTGCATATTTGGTAGAATTCACCAGTGAAGCCATCTTGTCCTGGGCTTCTGTTTCTTATGAGGTTTCTGATTACTGATTCCATCTCCTTGATATTAATTGGTAAGTTCAGGTATCCTATCTTGATGATTCAGTCTTGGAAGATTGTGTGTTTCTCGAAATGTATCCATTTTTTCTAGGTTGTCCAGTTTGTTGGTGTATAATTTTTCTAGTAGTCTCTTAGGATCCTTTCTATCTATGATATCAGTTGTAACCTCTTCTCCTTCATTTATGACATTATTTATTTGAGCCCACTGGTTTTTTTTTCTTGGTGAGTCTAGCTAAAGGTTTGTCAATTATGTTTATATTTTCAATGAACCAACTCCTAGTTTCATTAATCTTTTCAATGGTCTTTTTAGTCTGTATTTCATTTATTTCCACTCTGATTAACATTTCCTTCCTCCTATTACCTTTAGACTTTATTTGTTCTTAATTTTCTAGTTCATTTAGATGTATGGTTAGATTCTTTATTTGAGATTTTTCTTGTTTCTTGAGGTAGGCCTGTATTGCTATAAGCTTCCCTCTTAAAAGCACTTTTGCTCCATCCCATAGATTTTGGACTATTGCATTTCCATTTTCTTTTGTCACTAGATATTTTTTTAATTTCTCCTTCGATTCCTTCATTGATCCAATTCTTGTTCAGTAGCATGTTGCTTAATCTCCACATATTTGTGATTTTTCCAGTTTTCTTCCATAATCGATTTCATGTTTCATACCATTGTGGTCAGAAAAAAATTCTTGATAGGATTTCAATCTTTTAAATTTATTGAGACTTGTTTTTTGGCCTAACATATGATCTCTCCTGGAAAATTTCCCATGTGCTCTAGAGAAGAATGTACATTCTGCTGCTTTTGGATGGAATTTTCTCTGTGTCAAATAAGTCCATCTGGCTCAAAATGTCATTGAAGGCCAATGTTTCCTTATTGCTTTTCTGTATGGATGATCTATCCATTGATATAAGAGAGGTATTAGAATCCTCTACTACTGGGGCACCTGAGTGGCTCAGTCGGTTAAGCATCTGCCTTTGGCTCAGGTGATGATCTCAGGGTCCTGGGATCAAACCCTGCACTGGGCTCCCTGCTCAGTGGAGAGTCTGCTTCTCCCTCTCCCTCTGCCCTTTACCCCCACTCGTGCTCTCTCTCTTGCTCTACTCCCACTCTCTCAAATAAATATAGGAAATCTTTAAAAAAAAGAATCCTCTACTATTATTGTTTGCTGTCAATTTCTTTTTAGGTCTATTAGTATTTGCTTTCTATATTTAGGTGTTCCTATATTGGGCACATAAACATTTAATAGATTTTTGCTTTGTGATTAAAATGAGTTGCACATACAACATCCTGCATATATATATAACAGTCTGGAAAACTCTTTATCTTTCCTTCAATTCTGAATGATAACCTTCACAGGTTGGAATTTTTTCCCTTTTAGCATTTTGAATATATCATGCCACTCCCTTCTGCCCTGCAAAGTTTGGGCTGGAAAAATAGCTGACAGTCTTATGGGGTTTCCTTGCATGTAACAAATTGTTTTTCTCTTACTGTTTTTAATACCCTCTCTTTAACTTTTGATATTTTAATTAGGTGCCTTGGTATGGATCTCTTTAGGTTCATCTAATTTGGAACTCTCTCTGATTCCTGGAGCTGGGTGTCTGTTTCCCAGGTTAGGAAAGCTTTCAGCCATTATTCCTTCAAATAAATTTTCCACTCTTTTCTCTCTCTCTTTTTCTTCTGGAATCCTTATAACGTGAATGTTATTAAGATTGATGTTGCCCCATAGTTCCCTTAATCTAACTTTACTTTTTAAAATTCTTTTTTCTTTTCACTGCCCTGTTTGGGGGGTTTCCATTGCCCTATCTTCAGGTCACTGATCCATTCTTCTTCTTTGTCCAGTCTGCTATTGAGCCCATCTAGTGTATTTTTTCAGCTCAGCTATCGTATTTTTCAGCTCTGTGACTTGTTTAATACTCATGTTTCTCATGTTTTCTATCTCTTTACTGAAATTTTCACTGTGTTCATCCATTCTTCCCCCAAGTTCAGTGAACATCTTTATGACCGTTACTGTCAACTCTTTATCAGGTAGTTTACTTATCTCTATTTCATTAAGGTCTATATCTGACCTTTTCTCTTGTTCTTTCATTTGGAACATATTCCTCTGTCCCCTGATTTGCTTAACTCTCTGTGTTTGTTTCTATGTATTAGGTGAACCAGCAATTTCTCCCAGTCTTGAAGGAGTGGCTGTGTAGAAGATGAAAGTTATCTTTCAACCTTGCTCTGGCTTTTGATTATTTCTTGGACCTTTTTAATTGTCGAGTAACTTGATTGCTCTTGATAGATCCTGGTTGTTGAGGGTGTGCTAAGACCTGTCACTGTTCCAAAAGGAGGGATCTCAGGTGGCACCTAGTTTCAGACTAACTGTAAGCCAGATCCTCAGGCAGCAGCTTTTAAAGTATGTGAATATATACAGTCTTGTGAGTCCACAGTTGTAAACCCTGATGACTTCCAGAACAGGAGCTCTAGGGGTGTCCTCCGGGCAACAGCATCAAAAATTGTGGCTTTATAGCTATGTATAAGCTTCTTTCTGGGACATATCAGCAAACTGTGGCAAGGCCAAGGGAGGATGTTAATATGGTACCTTCCTACTCATGTTCCCTGGGAGCTCCTCTGTAACTTCTAGTTGAGTGACACACCTGAAGCCTGCCCCTCAGACTAAGGCCCCAGGACAAGAAAAGAGGCCTTTTCCACAAAGACTGGGGGCATGTTTCAGTCTGCTGTTTGTGCAGTGCCCTGGGGAAGATAGCCTGTCAAGCACTATCTCTTTATTTCAGACCCTGCAATCCTTCCGGGCCACCAGAGCCAGGTGCCCAAGAGGCATCTCCTGTGTGGGCTGCATGTGCCTGCTGGCTGTGGCAGAACAGGCCATGCTGTGGTGCACGGGGACAGGGTGTGCAGTCAGCCTAGCTGGGATGGCCAGCTACAGCTGGGATGTGCCAAGTAAGGTCCTCCCACAGGAGTTAGTGGGCTGGGAGTGTGGGGGTTGCAAAAATGGTGCCCAGAAGCACTGGCACCCACAAGACAGGAGAATGCAAAAATGGTGCTTGCCAGCACCTTCGTCCCTATAGAGAGTCCCTATGAGTTCCTGCCTCTCTGGTAGAAGCTTTAAGATTAACAAATGAGTCTCCTTTGCATATGGTCTGGGCACCTTTCAAATTCTTACTTTGGGCTGGGTCCCAGGTGAATGTACATTTGTATGTGAGCCCATTTAGAGCAGATTTTCTTTTCCTTAAAGCCCTATGGTTCTTCAGGAAGTAAGCCCTATTTTTTTTATAAGGCCAGATGCTTCAAAGGCTCATCTTTTTGGTATAGGGCCCAAGAATTGGGGTACCTGATGTGGGTCACAAATCCCTCGCTCCTCAGGGACATCCTCTGTATTATGAGATCCTCCTGACTATGGGTCACCACACCTGTGGTAGGGTTTCTTGTGAGCCCATGTCTCTGCCTCTCCTACCTATCTCCATGTGGCCCTTTTATCCTTTGTTGTGGAGACACTGTTCAGCTAGGTTTCAGGTTCTTTTCAAAGGTAATTATTCCATATGTAGCTGTAGAATTGTATTCATGGGAGGAGGTGAGTTCAGGACCCTTCCATGCTGCCATCTTGACCCCAGCTCCACAGTCCATACTCTTAACCACATGTAAAATAATACTTTTTTAAAAGATTTATTTCTTTATTTGAGAGAGAGAGCACGTGCATGAATGGGGCGGAGGGGGAAGGGCAGAGGGACAGGGAGAGGGAGAGGGAGAAGCAGACAGGGAGTGCAACATGGGGCTCGATTTCAGGACCCAGAGATCATGACCTGAGCTGAAGGTTGATGCTTAACTGACTGAGCCACCCAGGCACCCGTAAAACAATACGTTTTTATTTTTTTATTTTTTATTTTTTATTTTTTTCCAAAGATTTTATTTATTTATTTGAGAGAGAGGATGAGAGAAGAGAGAGAGCACATGAGAGGGGGGAGGGTCAGAGGGAGAAGCAGGCTCCCTGCTGAGCAGGGAGCCCGATGTGGCACTCGATCCCGGGACTCCAGGATCATGACCTGAGCTGAAGGCAGTTGCTCAACCAACTGAGCCACCCAGGCGCCCAACAATACCTTTTTAAAACCACTATTTGGGCAAATAGCAATGACATGGTTTTTTGTTTTTGTTTTGAGAGAGACAGAGCATGAGTGGAGGGCAGGGGCAGAGGGAGAGGGAGAAAGAGAATCGTAAGCAGGCTCCATGCCCCAACACAGGGCTCAGTCTCACATCCCTGAGATCATGACCTGAGTGGAAATCAAGAGTTGGCTGATGAACCAACTGAGCCACCCAGGCACCCCTCATATGTTTCTTCTTAACACTTAGTCTGAAATGTTATCAAAAGTCTAGAGAATGAAAATCACTGAGCTAGATGCTGGTGCTATAAAGGTGAATAAGACAATGTTCTTACCCTTAGAGAGGCTGAAACACCCCTAAGGGAGGTGAGATCAATGAAGGAGCAATTTAATGCAATCAGGAAGGTCCTAGATAAATTGCTAAGGAGTTCAGAAAGAAAAGAAACTCCTTTCAGCTAGAGAATCAGGAAAGAATTCTGTAAGAAGGTAGCGCAACACTCACATTCCCACTGCAAATAAGCCTCCCTGGGGGACTATACCTTTGTTTTAACAGTATTGCTTCTGCTTAAAAATATTTGATGATAATTCTTTGGGAACAGGTCACCAAGAAAAGCAGCCTCATTACTTTAAAGTTTATTTTGGTATTCAAAAGTATATTCCCCAGTTGGAGATTTAAATGTCCCACTTTTATTAATCATCAATAGAACAACTAGACAAAAGGTCAAGGAAATAGGAGAGATGAACAACACTATAAAACAACTATGTTGACATAAAATAAACAAACCTTTCTTAAAATTTTAAAGAGAAAGGAGAAGAGTTTCATTTGAGCCCAAGATAGCTGCCCAGAATACACAATCTTCACAAAGAAGAGAGTGCTCTGAGGAAGGAACATTTGGTGCAGGGTTATATATGGTTTTTACATAAAGGGTTACAAATCATCACACCAAGGACATTCCAGAAAGTTACAGACTTTATCTTATGTTTTTAGTATGTGCAGCAAAGTTGTATGACTTTAATCTTACGGGAACCAGGTGTTTTTTTTCTTTTTCTTTATGTTTGGAATGTTCCTTTTTGATTTTTTTTTTTAAAGATTTTTATTTATTTATTTGACAGAGAGAGAGAGACAAGCGAGAGAGGGGACACAAGCAGGGGGAGTGGGAGAGGGAGACCAGGCTTCCC
>NW_028017221.1:0-721 GCF_054177405.1 Leptonychotes weddellii
ACCCCGAGATCATGACCTGAGCAAAAACCAAGAGTCGGATGCTTAACCGACTGAGCCACCCAGGCGCCCCTATAGCTTATTTATATTTAAGTGTCTTGAGGTATTGCATTAGACAGCAGAAGCAGTTTGTTGCAATAAGAAATAAACCCCAACTATCAATGGCTTAACACAATAAAAGTATATTTGTCATTCATACTACCAATCGCGCACAGGGTGGTGGCAGGGAGCTTTGCCCTGCCCAGTCATGCATGGACATAAGCTGGCAGGGCCCTGTTGTCCTGTTGCTGCCCTGGACCGAGAGGGGCAGAAAACAAAACCGGAGAATCTTGCAGGAGAGCTTTTCATGGCTCCAACTTGGGAGTCACTCGGGTCATACCTAACATTTCATCGGCTGTCATTGTCACACAGCTCCATCCAGCTGCGAGAGGGCTGAAAATTTGGTGGAGCAGATGAAGTGTTTGCTGAGCACTACTGTCTATGCTCCAAGCATCAGGTTCCATCAGCACCTTATGTATTTATTTTGTTTTCTCTCTCCACACACACACACACAGGTGTGTGCATGTGCGTACTTAAGATACACGTCTAAATATATTTAGACACATAGTTCAAGTAATGAAGAAACATAGTCTTTGTAACTTAAAGTTCAACCATTCCTAGGTGCTGAAAATGTACCTTTTAACAGATTTATAGATTTCTGGGGGGACATGTTTCGTTTTAGTTG
>NW_028017222.1:0-721 GCF_054177405.1 Leptonychotes weddellii
AATTAACATACATTTTGTGAACATTTATTTGTTACTATTTATTGATTACATATTATACACAAATGTTTAAATTGTCTAGTAGGAGAAAATGTATCATAATTAACTTTTTGTATCATAATCTAGTTTTGTATATAAATACCACATTATTGTAAGCAGTAGCACATTAGTATTATCAGTGAGGTTTTATACTCCATCAGATTTCAGCAAAGTAAAACATAATTTTCTTGAAATATGTTGTAGTGCATATAAATTTCTTTGAAGAAATTATTGATATCTCTGGGCAAATTACAATAGCTTCATCCCCCCATAAGATAGCTTCTATGTTAATAATTAAGAATATTAACTCATTATATACAATATTATTTATTGCATTTTTTTTAATTTCAAGAAAAATTTCTTAAAAACTAATTGGTGTAACTTTTTGCAAAACAACTACAGGGGAAATGCTCCATTTACTATTCAAAACTGGTGCTTCATTAAGAGATAGGAGGCATGCTTATAAAGGTTTGCATTATTCTAACTACTCTGCACTATTCTGATTCAAGGGCAGAGACTAATCCACAAAATTCTTTTAATCAGGCTTCCTTTATCAGAGTATATAAATATTTACTAAAATTAATTTCCCCTTAAACCTGTCTCTACATATGACAATTAAAGGCATCTTTTTTTTTTAATTTTTTTTTTATTCTTATGTTAATCCCCATATATTACATCATTAGTT
>NW_028017223.1:0-721 GCF_054177405.1 Leptonychotes weddellii
TGGTAAATGTTCTGGTACTTTCCTATATTATGCCTTCAATTGGTGAAAGAATTAAAACTAAAAAAAAAAAAAGGGGGGGTGCCTGAGTGGCTCAGTCGTTAAGCGTCTGCCTTCAGCTCAGGTCATGATCCCAGGGTCCTGGAATCAAGCCCCACACTGGGCTCCCTGCTCAGCAGGGAGCCTGCTTCTCCCTCTCCCTTTGTCTACCACTCTGTCTACTTGTGCTCTCTCTCTGTCAAATAAATAAATAAAATCTTAAAAAAAAAAAAATCCAGGAGACGACTAGATTATGAAACATTAAGAAAATTAAGTTTACATAATTCTTTTAAAAGCACCTAGAAGTTAGCACTATGCCTTGCAAATATTTTCAACATATGTCTATGGGTCATTGGTTATCCAAAACGTATAATTCTTTTATATCTTCCCAAGCAAAATTAATGTTTGTAATTATTTTATAAGTTTAGAGAAAAGCTAGATATCTATGTTTCTGAGAATAAATTTACTATGGAAAATTGTATGAAAGGGAAATCTGTAGATAAATGCTATCTTACTAAAAACACGGCACAAAGTTTAGCACTTGTTTATTGATAAAAGGATGTATATTATCTTCTCTAAATTAAAAAGCATCCAAGTGCCCCACTTACATTTTCTCTCATTGTAGGCACAGATATTTTTTTCTGTACAAATTGTTGGAATCTGATGACATCTAGGCCTTTTCACC
>NW_028017224.1:0-721 GCF_054177405.1 Leptonychotes weddellii
GTGGCAAAGGAGAACTCTAGTAAGGGATAAAATATCATATTTTCAGTGAGAAAATTATTTATAGCATTATAATTCCAGATTAGATATTTCTTGAATGTCAAGTTTTTCTTACTCTTGTAGAAAGATTGTTTATTCCTATGGCTGAGAATAATGTCTGGTTGTTATTTAAACTACCACACACACACACACACACACACACTGTATTTCCTGTGTTTTAAATATGATAAAACTATTTTAGATAATAACCAAATATATCCAGACAGCTACCTGGATGTATAATCTTCTTTTAAAAATCTCAATTTAGCCCTTTTGATACACTTGTTTTACCACAATTCATTCTAAGGAATGAAGGTTTAGTTTTCCTTCCAATAGACATTAAAGGCAGTGTTTCACCTAAATTCTTCAAGAATTATCTAGGTCACATTCACAGTTTTTAACTGGCATGGTAAAAACCTTTCTTCTTTTCCCAGATGACAGAGGCTATGTAAGTGTGTAGGAAGATGGATAGGGAATCATGGCTTCTCAGTCGTATTCTCACATTTTCCTCAGTCCCAGGAGTAATTTTTCAGCTTTTCAGATTCACAAACTTAATTTCACTGGTTTACAATGTAAGAGGCTGTAGCCTTGGTGAATTGATTCATGCTCTTCTAAAACACAAGAGACTGCTACAGAAGCCACAATACCAAGACATTAATTTATATTTTTAAAAGTTCCTAATGGA
>NW_028017225.1:0-721 GCF_054177405.1 Leptonychotes weddellii
GTCTCTGCAAATTGTGCACATTTCCCCAGAAGTTCTTCCTACTTGGGGTGAAGAGCGGTTAGTCTCACCTCTGTTATGCTGGGCTCTCCACATAGGTGCCAGACCAGCCGGCTTGTCCTGTTACCTGAAGCAGCTCTGAGAAAAACGGGGTGAACCAAGACTGCTGCAGTGGGTTTCCTCTCTTGCCTTCGTCTTTATTTTTAAAGACGAAGCTGTGGTCAGACTCTCAAATTAGTCTTTAGAAACCTCAGTGGATGGCTTGCTTTCAGAGCTGTCTGTGGGGGTGGGTGAGGGGCCCTGGGCCGTGAAGGAGCTACACTCTGGGCATCCCTGTGGGCTGAGAGAGCCGTAGGTGCGAAGGTCAAGATCAGGCACCGGAGAGGGGCCTGGCTCTTCCATGTGCAGCCGGAGGGGGTAGAAGATCAGGAATGTGGGTTTTGAGCTGAAGTGAACTTGGGGTTGTGTCTCAGCTCCACCATTTCTTCACCCTGTGACCTTGGGCTGCTGATTTAGTGCCGCGGAGAGTCCATTTCCTCATGTGTGATAAGGGGATATTAATAGTATCTATTTTAAAAAACAATTCATTCCTTAATTCAATGTGTAATTTACTGAGCACCTCCTCCTTATAAACATCGGTCCTGGCACAGACTACAGTGGTGGGAAGACCTCTGTCCTCATGACACTCATGTTTTCTGGTATGTTGATTATATAGGAAAA
This sequence comes from Leptonychotes weddellii, assembly GCF_054177405.1. Lineage (NCBI taxonomy): Eukaryota > Metazoa > Chordata > Mammalia > Carnivora > Phocidae > Leptonychotes > Leptonychotes weddellii. The sequence goes on from NW_028017225.1 coordinate 718, forward strand.
AAAA
>NW_028017226.1:0-721 GCF_054177405.1 Leptonychotes weddellii
GATCCCGGGACTCCAGGATCATGACCTGAGCCGAAGGCAGTCGCTTAACCAACTGAGCCACCCAGGCGCCCTCTTGTGAACATTTCAAGTGTAATATCCTATGTAAAAACTTTATGTGAACAGAAGTAAGTTCAAATTTTGTATTTAAATATTTTATTTGTAAGTTTTATAAAATATATATTTTAGTATTTCCTACTATTTCATGATTATTTTCTTACCATTATTAATTGATATAACTGTAACTTACCTTTGCAAATCCCATATGGAAGTTGCACATTATCTTTAGTTTTTCCCAGTATCTTTACAAATATTATCAGTTTCTCTGAGTGTTATTGTGGTAGAAGGACAGATACACCATGAGGTGACACTCAATGATCCTTACTTTTGGTGTTCATGTTCTTATATAATCCCATCCCCTTGGATGTAGGTAGGACCTATGACTTACTTATAACCAATGGAATATGGCAAAGGATGTCACTTTCATGGTTATACTACTTTATATGGCAAAAAATGATGGGATGCCATTACTGTACTTCTGTTACATAAGACTCTATCCTGCTAAAGTGGACTTGCTCTAGAGATTTTTCTTTTCTGACTTGATGAAGTAAGCAGTCATGTTGAGGAAGCTCATAAGGCAAGTAACAGCAGGTACCTTCTGGGAACTGTAAATAGTCTCTGAGAAATGCAGGTGTTCTCTAGAAAATGTCTAGGAGCTGAAGGT
>NW_028017227.1:0-721 GCF_054177405.1 Leptonychotes weddellii
CAAACAGTGGTTCTCAAACCTGTTGGGCTTGGGACCCCTCTACATTCTTAAAAAGTATTAAGGACTCCAAAGAGCTTTTGTTTATACAGATTATAGCTATCAATGTTTACTGTATTAGGAATTTGAAACTAAAAAATTTGAAGTGTTTATCAATCCATCTTAAAACAAGAATAAGCCCATTACACGTTAACATAGTTTCGTGAAAAATACTATTTTTGAAATAAAAAATTAATGAGGTGTGTTTTACATTTCTGCGTATCTTTTTTTTAAAGATTTTATCTATCTATCTGTCTATCTATTTATTTAGAGAGTGGAGGGAGAGGGAGAGAGTGAATCTCGAGCAGACTCCATGCTGAGTGTGGGGCTCAGTCTCACAACCCTGAGATCACCACCTGAGCTGAAATCAAGAGTCAGACGCTTAACCGACGAAGCTGCCCAGGTGCCCCAATTTTGCAAATCTTTTTAAGGTGTGACCTGATAGAAGGCGGGCAGGTTGTCCAATCTGTGCATTTAGCCCATGGCAGTATCGTATACCACGGAGCCTCTAGAAAACTCCACGGCTGACTCATCAAAGACTGAGCGTGAAAAAAAGCAAGTAAATTCTTAGCATTGTTGGAGAAAGGGGAACCCTTCTACACTGTTGGTGGGAATGCAAGCTGGTGCAGCCACTCTGGAAAACAGTATGGAGGTTCCTCAAAAAGTTGAAAATAGAGCTACCATA
>NW_028017228.1:0-721 GCF_054177405.1 Leptonychotes weddellii
AACAGGCACCTGACACCTGACCAGGGTGTAGCTATTGTGATCGATGCGCCAGCCTGCTCCCCTTGGCTGCACACCTTCCCTGATGCCCCCCTGCCACGCAGTATGGACTGCTGTTGGAGACCAGAGGACACCAATACTGACTTTTTATGAGTTCTAGTTGCAGGAATTCAGGGGACCAATGCATTCCTTCTTCGCCCTGCGGAGACCCCTGGCACCCAGATGCTGGAAGAGGTCTCGCCCCGCAGGTCCTTCCAGTCTTGGACTGGCTCCCCATTCCACCTGCATCCTGTTCTCCCGAATGCAAAGCCTGGCCCCGTGTGAGCTTCCAGCTGGGGAAGGCAAACAGAAGCTAGCAGGAAGCACCCGACATGTGTAGCTGCAGCTACTAATCTTCCAGCTTCCACTCCTCCCTGTAGTGTTTGATGTGGTCATTAGAGATCCCTGTGGCACTTCGCTTCCTTCTCTTTTTCTCTTCTTCCCGGTGTTTCTTCCTCTTTCTCTTCCCCTTCTTCTCCTTCCTCCTCTTCCTCTTCCTCTCCTCCTTCTTCTTCTTTCTTTTCTTTCTTTCCTTCCTTCTTTCTTTCTTTCTTTCCTTTTTCTTTTCTTCTTCTTCTTCTCCTTCTTCTTCCTCCTCCTCCTCCTTCTCTTTCCTCTTCTTCTTCTCCTTCTTCCCCTTCTTCTCCTTCTCCTCCTCCCCCTCCTCCTCCTCCTTCTTCTTTTT
>NW_028017229.1:0-721 GCF_054177405.1 Leptonychotes weddellii
ACCTTCCAGAAAGTGGTCGCTTTTCTGTTCAGAGAGTTGTTGCTCTTCTTTTCTTCAATATCCTGTTGGGTTTGTAGGTGTTCAGAATGGTTTGATCCCTATCCAGCTGAATTCCTGAGAGGAGACGAAATCCAGGTCTCCTACTCCTCTGCCATCTTGCTCCGCCCCCTAAGTCTTGGCTTTTTATCTTATGTCTTGTGTCTGGCTTTGAACTTATCCCAGGCATCTGAGCCCTGACACAGGCATACCTCAGAGATATTGTGGGTTCAGTTTCAGACCACCCCAATAGAACAAATATTACAATAAAGCTAGCCAAATAAATATTTTTTTGGTTTTCCAGTGAATATAAAAGTTATGTTTACACTCTACTATAGGCTATTAAGTGTACAGTAGCATTATGTCTAAAAAATTATACATGCCTTAATTAAAAGTACTTTTTTGCAGAAAAATGTTAACCATCATTTGAGCTTTCAAAAAGTCATAACATTTTTGCTGGTGGAGGGTCTTGCCTTGATGTTGATATCTGCTGACTGATCAGGTGGTGCTTGCTGAAGGCTGGTGTGACCATTGCAAGTTCTCAAAATAAGACAACAATAAAGTTTGCTGTATAGCAAACTGACTCTTCCTTTCATGACTGATTTCTCTGTACCATGCAGCGCTCTTTGATAGCATTTAACCCACAGTAGAACTTTGTCCAAAATTGGAATCAATCCTTTAAAAA
>NW_028017230.1:0-721 GCF_054177405.1 Leptonychotes weddellii
TATTTCCTTGATACAAAAACTAGAGAAAAACATCACAAGAAAATGAAAGCTCAATATCCCTTATGAAAGTAGACAACAAAATACTAGCAGACAGAATATAGCAACATATAAAGAGGATTATACACCATGAAGAAGTGGGATTTATACCAACAATATAAGACCGGCTAACATCTATTAATGAAATACACACTGTTAATAGAAAAAAACATCCATATTATATAGGAAGAATTAAAACTATCTCTATTTGCAGATGACATGATCTTACAGATAGAAGATCTTAAGGAATTCACTAAAACACTGTTAGACCTGAAAAACAAGCTCAGCAAGGTTACAGGATACAAGATGAACATCAGATAAAGTCAATATTATTTCTATACACTAAAAATAACCCTCCCAAACTGAAATTATGAAAGCAATTCCAGTTACAATGGCATCAAAAAGAGTAAAATATGTAAAAGAAATGCACAACTTGCACATTGAAAACTACAAGACATTGTTGAAAGAAATCGAAGACCTAAATTAATGGATCAGAATGGTCTACAACATGGACTGGAAGATTTAATATCATTAAGGTGGCTATGATCCCCAAATTGATTTACAAACTCAGTGCAATCCCTATCAAAATCCCAGCTGCTTTTTGCAAAAGTTGGTAAGATGACCCTAAAATTCATATGAAGATGCAAGGGACCCAGAATAAACAAAGCAATCTTGGAGAAGAAGA
>NW_028017231.1:0-11306 GCF_054177405.1 Leptonychotes weddellii
CCTCCTGAGTTTTGATGCCTGTTTCCTTCCCCAAATTAGGGAAGTTCTCTGCTATAATTTGCTCCAATATACCTTCTGCCCCTCTCTCTCTTTCTTCTTCTTCTGGGATCCCAATTATTCTAATGTTGTTTTGTCTTATGGTATCACTTATCTCTTGAATTCTGCCCTCATGATCCAGTAGTTGTTTATCTCTCTTTTTCTCAGCTTCTTTATTTTCCATCGTTTGGTATTCTATATCACTCATTCTTTCTTCTGCCTCATTTATCCTAGCAGTTAATGCCCCCATATTTGATTGCACCTCATTAATAGCCTTTTTGATTTCGATTTGGTTAGTTTTTAGTTCTTTTATTTCTCCAGAAAGTGTTTCTCTAGTAACTTCCATGCTTTTTTCAAGCCCAGCTAGTATCTTTAAAATCATGATTCTGAACTCTAGGTCCAACATCGTACTAATGTCTGTATTGATTAGGTCCCGGGTAGTTGGTACTACCTCTTGTTCTTTTTTTTGAGGTGATTTTTTCCATCTTGTCATTTTGTCCAGAGGAGAATAGATTAATGAGAGGACAAAATGTTAACAGGGTAAAACGTCCTCCGAAAATATACTCTAAATGAATCAGAAAAGACCTGAAACCGGGGGAAAAGAAAGAGAAAGAAAGAAAAAAGGAAAAGGAAAGAAAAAGAAAAAGATAAAAACAAACAAAACAGAACAAAACAAAAAAAAAGAGAATATGATCAAATATGATCAGGCTGGTGCATAGATCAGTGCCACACACTAGATATTGGGTGTATTTTCATCTGTTAGAAGAGTGTGCCTCCCAAAATTTTAAAGAAAGAAAAGTTTATGCATGTACAAAAATAAGGGTTAATACAATGAAGGGATGGAATAAGACTGTAAATATGAAAATTATAAAAGATTTTATAAAAGGATTTGTTAAGAAGTTGGTTGAAAAAAGAAAGAAGAGGATTTAAAAAAAGAAAGAAAAAAAAAGGAGAGCATGTGATTAGGCAGGAGACTAGAACAAAGCCATACACTAGAGATTTAGAGTATATTTTGATCTGTTAGAAGGAACTGTATCTCAAAATTTTAAAGACAGAACAACTTATATATATAATGCAAAAATAAGGGTAACTACTATGAAGGGATAGAATATGACTCTAAAAATGAAAAATAAAAATGTTTTTTAAAAAGGATTGATAAAATGTTGGTTGAAAAAGGGAAAAAGAAAAATTCAAAAAATAAAAGTTTTAAAAAAAATTATCTTTGAAAGACTAAACAATCATGGTAAAAAAGCCATGAATTCTATGTGCAGTATTCCCCTAGGGCTGGAGTTCTGCCATTCTCATTGATCGGTAAACTTGGTCTTGGCTGGCTGTTGTTGCTGATCTTCTGGGGGAGGGGCCTGTTGCCGTGGTTCCCAAACGTCTTTGCCCGGAGGTGGAATTGCCCCTCCCTTGCCTGGTCTGGACTAAGTAATCTGCTCAGGTTTGCACTCAGGAGCTTTTGTTCCCTGCAAACTTTCTGTACAGCTTTGGAGGACATGAGTGAAAATGGCGGCCTCCCAATCTTCACCCCAGAGGAGCCGAGAACTCAGGGCCCCACTCCTCAGTGAGCCCCCAGAGGAAAGCAGTCAATCACTCCCATCTTCCCGGTCTCCGTGCTCATCCAGCCTGTGACTGAGCATTTCTATCTCTGGCACACGACCCAGTGTGGAGTCTCCAAACCCAGCAGATCCCTGCAGTGCGCTCCCGCACCGCTCCTCCCGGGCGAGGAAGGGGAGTCTCCCCCGATCTGCTGCTTGTTGGGTCCCAGCTGGAAGATCAGGGGCCCAACTGTGCCTTGGATCTCGGTTTATGGCAACTCTGAGATGAGAGCCCACTCCTTGACTCTGTCTCTGCAGTCGGCTTCCCTGCTCTGATACCTGGGAGCTCTGCTGCACTCAGGCACCTCCAGTCTTTCTGTGACCCCGAGGGTCCTGAGACCACACTGTCCCAGAGGGTTCCACCCCCCACTTAGCCACTGGAGTGACGTCCCTCAGCGGAGCAGACTTTTAAAAGTTCCGATTTTGTGCTCCACTGCTCTATCACTTGCCAGAAGCTGCGGTTGGAGGCCCCCTCCCCCGCTGTCTATTCTCCCAAATATCACCTCAGATTCACTTCTCCACACGTCCTACCTTCCAGAAAGTGGTCGCTTTTCTGTTCAGAGAGTTTTTGGTATTCTTTTCTTCGATCTCCTGTTGAGTTTGTAGGTGTTCAGAATGGCTTGATCCCTGGGTGGCTCAGTCCGTTAAATGTCTGCCTTCAGCTCAGGTCATGATCCCAGGGTCTGGGGTCAAGTCCCACATTGGGCTCCCTGCTCAGTAGGGAGCCTGCCTCTCCCTCTGCCTGCTGCTCCCCCTGCTTGTGCTCACTCTCTCTCTAAAAAATAAAGTCTTTAAAAAAAAATTATAATTCTAAGAGATAAGTACTCCTATTAGAGGAAGCTAAAACTTAAGGAAGTTATTTATGTGCCCCAAAACACACAGCTGGCAATTAAATGAAATGTGACTAGAACCCAGATCCATCTGCTTCCAAAGCCCTGCTGTTAACTACCACACCAATATTTCCCAAACCTGCTTGATCCTTAAGAATCACCTGAAGCTCTACTCACAAAAACAGATTCCCAGGCACCATCTCAGACTTAAGGAATCAAAATCTCCAGAGGTTATAGTTTTGTTTTTCTTTTTCAAGATTGCTTTCATTATTTGGGGTCTTTTATGGTTCCATAAAAATTTTAGTATTATTCTAGTTCTGTGAAAAATGCCGTTGGTATTTATTTACTTGAGAGAGAGAGAGAAAGAGAGTGTGAGCAGGGAGGAGTTAAAGGAAGAAGGAGAAAGACTCTTAAGCAGGCTCCATACTCAGTGTAGAGCTTGACCTGGGGCTCAATCTCATGACCTGAAATCATGACCTGAGCCAAAATCAAGAGTTGGTCACTTAGCCAACTGGGCCACCTACGCACCCCAAATGCTGTTAGTATTTTGATAGGGATTGCGTTAAATCTGTAGATTGCTTTAGAGAGTATGGACATTTTAAGTATATTTGTTTTTCCAGTTCATCAACATAGAATATCTTTCTATTTGTGTCATCTTCAATTTCTTTAATCAGTGTTTTATAGTTTTCAGAATACAAATCTTTAATCTTCTTGGTTAAGTTTATAACAAGGTATTCTATTATTTCTGATGTAATTGTAAATGCATTGTTTTCTTAATTTCCCTATTACTTCATTATTAGTGTATAGAAATGCAATGGATTTCTGTAAATTAATTTTGTATCCTGTGACCTTACTGAATTGATTTATCAGTTCTAGTAGTTTTTTGGTGGATTCTTTATAATTTTCTATATATAATATGTCATCTGAAGATAGTAAAAGTTGTACTTCTTCATTACTAATTTTATTTCTTTTTGTTGTCTGATTGCTGTGGCTAGAACTTCTAGTACTATGTTGACTAAAAGTAGTGAGATTGGATATTTTTGTCTTGCTTAAGTCTTAGGGGGAAAGCTGTCAGTTTTTCCCCATTGAGGATGATGTTAGCTGTGGGTTTTTCAAGTATGGACTTTGTTATGCTGAGGTATGTTTCCTCTAAACCTACTTTGCTGAGGGTTTTTATTATGAATGGATTTTATACTTTGTCAAATGCTTTTTTACAGCTATTGAAATGATCATATGATTTTTATCCTTTTTTTTATTGATGTGATGCATCACATTGACTGAGTTGTGAATATTGAACTACCCTTGCTTCCTGGGAATAAATCCCACTTGATTATGGTGAATGATTTCTTAAAATATGTTGTTAGATTCAGTTTGCTAACATTTTGTTGAGGAATTTTTTTGTTTGTTGAGGATTTTTGCAGCTATGTTCATCAGAGATATTGACCTGTAATTCTCATTCTTTCTCTCTCCTTCTCTCTCTTTTTTTTGTAGTGTTTTTATATGGTTTGGTTATCAGGGTAATGCTGGCCTCATAAAATGAATTTGAAAGTTTTCCTTCCTCTTCTATTTTTTTTGGAGTAGTTTGAGAAGAATAAGTATTAACTCTTCTTTAAATGTTTGGTAGAATTCCCCTGTGAAGTCATCTAGTCCTGAACATTTTGTTTTAAAGATTTTTTTATTTATTTGAGACAGAGTGAGAGAGAAAGTGAGTGGGGGGAGGGGCAGAGGAAGAGGGAGAAGCAGACTCCCTGCTGAGCAGGGAGATCAACATGGGGCTCAGTCCCAGAACCCCAAGATCATGACCTGAGCCAAAGGCAAGCACTTAACCAAAGGAGTCACCCAGGTGCCCCTGGTCCTGAACTTATTTGTTGGGAGTTTTTTTTTTTAATTACTGATTTCATTGGTTTTCCATCTGTTAAAATATTCTACTTCTTCTTGATTCAGTTTTGGGAAATCATGTTTCTGGGAATTTATCCATTTCTTCTACGTTGTCCAATTTGTTGGCAATAATTTTTCATAATATTGTCATAAACATTTGAATTTCTGTGACGTCAGTTATTTCTCCCCTTTAATTTCTGATTTTGTTTATTTGAGTCCTCATTTTTTTTCTGAGTCTGGATAAAGTTTTATCAGTTTTGTTGATATTTCCAAAGAATCAGCTCCTGGTTTCACTGATCTGTTCTATTGTTCTCTTAGTTCCTATTTCATTTTTTTTTTTTTCTGCTCTAATCTTTATTGCTTTCTTCCTTCTACAGGGTTGGAGTTTTGTTTGTTTTTTTAGCTCCTTTAGGTGTAAGGTTAGGTTGTTTATTTGATATTTTTCTTGCTTCTTGAGGTAGGCCTGTATTTTTACAGACTTTCCTCTTAGAATAGCTTATGCTGAATCCCAAAGATTTTGGACCATTGTGTTTTCATTTTCATATGTCTTTATGTATTTTTTAAAGTTCCTTCTTGATTTCTTAGTTGACCCATTCGTTGTTAAGTAGCATGTTATTTAATCTCCGTTTATTTGTGTTCTTTCCAGATTTTTCTTGTGGTTGATTTCTGGTTTCCTAACATTGTAGTCAGAAGAGATGAAAGATGAATGATATGACTTTAATCTTTTTGAATTTGTTGAGATTTGTTTTGTTCCAATACATAATATATCCTGGGCAATGTTTTAATTGCACTTGAAAAGAACGTGTATTCTGTTTTTTAGGATGGAATGTTCTGAATATATCTGTTAGATCCATCTGGTCTAATGTGCCATTCAAAACCACTGTTTCCTTGATTTTCTGTTTGGACCCATTGATGTAAATGAAGTGTTACAGTCTCTTACTATTATTGTATTACTATTGATTACTTCCTTTGTGTTTTTTATTAGCTGATTTATGTATTTGAATGCTCCCATGTTGGTTGCATACATATTTAGAATTGTTACATCTTCTTGTTGGATTCTTCCCTTTAAGATTATATTGTGTCCTTTTTTGTGTCTTATTACACTCTTTGTTTTAGAATTTTATTTTTTCTAATATAAGTATTATTACTGTGGCTTTCTTTTCACTTCCATTTTAATAATAATTGCTTTTCTATCTTCTCACTTTCGATCTGCATGTGTCTTTAGGTCTGAAATGGGTCTTTTTTAGGCAGCATATAGAAGGGTCTTACTTTTTTATCCATTCTGTCACTCTACATCTTTTTGAAAAAATTTGAGAGTGTGTGTGTTAATGGGGGGGAGGAGGAGAGGAAGAGAATCTTCAAGCAGACTTCTTGCTGAGCAAAGAGCCTGACATGGGGCCCAATCCCAACCCCAAGACCATGACCTCAGCCAAAATTGAGTTGGATGCTCAACTGACTGAGCCACCCATCCCTGTATCTTTTGATTGGAGCATTTAGTCCATTTACATTCAAAATAATTACTGATAGCTATGTACTTATTACCATTCTGTTACTTGTTTAATGGGTTGTTTTTGTAGTTCTCTATTCCTTTCTTCTCTTACTCTCTTCTTTCATGATTTGCTGGCTTTCTTTAGTGATATATTTGGATTCCTTTTTATTTTATGCACCTCTATTACTGGTTTTTGATTCATGGTTAACATTATGTTTGTATATATCATCCTCAGCATATAGCAGTCTATATTAAGTTGATCGTTGCTTAAGATTGAACCCATTATTTACTCTCTTTAAATTTTAAGTATATAGCATCATCCTTTACATCCTCTTATTTTGTGAATCTTTTAACTCTTTTTTTAATTTTGTTTTTTTTAATTTAAATTCAATTAATTAACATATAATGTATTATTAGTTTCAGAGGTAGAGGTCAGTAATTCATTAATCTTATATAATACCCAGTGCTCATTACATCACTTGCCCTCCTACCTTGACTCATTTTTATAGATATACTTATTTTTACTGCTTTTGTGCTTCCTAATTTTCTTACTCCTACTTATGGTTTTTCCTTTCCACTCAGAGTCCCCTTTAACATTTCTTGTAGAACTGGTTTAGTGGCCATGAATTCCTTTAACTTTTGTTTATCTGGGAAACTATCTCTCCTATTCAGAATGATAGGCTTGCTGGATAGAGTGTGGTCACAGCTTTTTTTTTTTTCCTTCTAGTATTTTGAATATATCATGCCAGTCTCTTCTGGCCTAAAAGTTTCTGCTAAATAATCAACTGATAGCCTTATGGGGTTTCCCTTATATGTAACTGTTTTCTTTTCTCTTGCTCCTTTTAAAATTCTCCTCATTACTCTTTTTTTTTTTTTGCTATTTTAATCACCATGTCTCTTGGTGTAGACCTCCTTAGATTGATTTTGGTGGGGGCTGCTTGTACCTCTGGAATATGGAGTTTTGTTTCCTTCCCTAGATTCAGGAAATTTTCTACCATTATTTCTTCAAATAAATTTTCTGCCACCTTTTCTCTTTCTGGGATCCCATAATGCAAATATGATTACACTTTTAGGTGTTGCTGAGTTCCCTAAGTCTGTTTTCATTTCTTATTTTTTCTCTTATTCACTTGATCACTTTACATTACTCTTTTCTCTAGGTTCCTGATCCATTTTTCTCCTTCATATAGTCTATTATTTATTCCCTCTAGTGTACTTTAAAAATTATTTATTATTTATTTGAGAGGAGAGAGAGCAAGAGCAGGAGAGAGGAGAGTGGGGAGAGGCAGAGGGAGAGAGAGAAGCAGGCTCTCTGCTGAGCAGGGACCTGGATGCAGGACTCAATCCCAGGACTCTGGGATCATGACCTGAGCCAAAGGGAGACACTTAACCAACTGAGCCACCCAGGTGCCCCCATCTAGTGTATTTTTAATTTCAGTTATTGAGTTCTTCATCTCTGATTTTTTTAATGTTTTCTATATCTCTGTTAAGGGTCTCACTGATGTCCTCCACTCTTTTTTCAAGTCCAATAAGTATCTTTATGACCATTAATTTAAAATTTCTTTCAGACATATCACTTTTCTCCATTTCATTTAGGTGTCTTGCTGTGATTTTGTCCTTTTCTTTCATTTGGGACATATTCCTCTGTCTCCTCATTTTGTCTACCTCTTTGTGTCTGTTTCTATGTGTTAGGAAGGGAAGCTATGTGTCCTGCTCTAGAAAGTAGAGGCTTTATGAAGAAGAGGTCCTATAGTGTCCTGCAGTGCAATGTCCCCTGTTTATCAGAACTTGGTGCATCAAGGGTATCTCCTAGGTTCATTTTATGCACCCTACTATTATGGCTGAGCTGCTTTTGCCTTCAGGGCAATCACCTGCCTTAGTTCTCTTTGCCTGTTATGGGCAGGATTTGGTCCTTGTGCAGTTAGGGGGCCAATTTGGGGTTACCTTGGGCTTGAGTTGGGTCAGACCAAGAGTTTCTCAGAGACGTGTTAGCACCAAACTGCAGGACACTTTCCCTGTGTTGTCCCCTGAGAAGCTTTGTGGATAGGGCCTGCAGTCAGACTGGGGCTGCAATGGAATTGGGATATGTGGTTATCTTCCTCTTTCCCCAGAGCAGGAGTCACTTTAGAGTGGCACTGCCCCTGTTGGGACAACTTGCATATTGCCAGGCTTGTGGTACCACTGTGGATGGGCACTGGTCATTGGCATATTGGAGGGGGCAAGTTTGAAGGAGAACGTAGGGGCAGGGTGTTCAGTGTTAGCAAGGTTTATGTGGGGCTGCTATTCGAGGAAACCTGAGATAAGACCTGGCGGGAAAGAGCATGTCTGAAGGAGAATGCAGGGGCAGGGTGACCTGTTAGCAAACTAGCAAACTAGCACTGTTTCCCACAGGTCTGTGTATCTAGGTTGTGGGGCAGAGGAGGGAAATGGTGCCTACCAGCTCCGTTGTTCCTGGAGAAGTCTCTGAAAGATCCTTCCCTCCCAGCTCAGGCTCTGAGATTAGTAAATGAATCTCCCTCTTGTATACCCCAGGTGTTTTTTTTAATTATTTTAATTTTTTAATTAACATATAATTTATTATTTGTTTCAGGGGTACAGGTCTGTGATTCATCAGTCTTACACAATTCACAGTGCTCACCATAGCACATAACCTCCCCAATGTCCGTCACCCAGCTACCCCATCCCTCCCAGCAACCCTCAATTTGTTTCCTGAGATTAAGAGTCTCTTATGGTTTGTCTCCCTCTCCAGTTTCATCTTGTTTCATTTTTCCCTCCCTTCCCCTATGATCCTCTGTCTTGTTTCTCAAATTCCTCATATCAGTGAGATCATATGATAGTTGTCTTTCTCTGATTGACTTATTTTGCTTAGCATAATACCCTGTAGTTCCATCCACATTGTTGCAAATGGCAAGATTTCATTGTGGGTTTTTTTTGATGGCTGTGTAATATTCCATTATATATATATATATACCACATCTTCTTTATCCATTCATCTGTTGATAGACATCTTGGCTCTTTCCATAGTTTGGCTATTGTGGACATTGCTGCTATAAACATTGGGGTGCAAGTACCCCTTCAGATCACTACATTTGTATCTTTGTACCCCAGATGTTTTTAAAACTGCTTTCTATGTTCCATCTCCATGGGGTTGTTTGTTGTGCTCTCTCTTTAAGGACAAGGACTCAAATTTCCTCTTTCCTTCCTGGCTCTCCCAGAGCCAATCCCAGTGATTTTTAAACTTCCAAGTGTTAAGCCCCACTGATTGATTGTAAACTCTTGTGAAATTATGCCCTCTGTTTTTCAAAGCCAAATGTTGTCGGGATTTGTCTTTCCCATGTGAATTCCCCTTGCTTGAGCTTTCTAGTGTGAGAGTCTGTTTCTCTCCTCTCTCCACACCTGAGATGTCTCTCCCTCCTGTGGTCAGTCTCACAGGTCTGTTTCTCCTGATCATATCTCTGCCCTTCATACCCTCTCTGAGATGGTCTCTTCTCTACAGTTGGCTGTGGAGAATCTGTTCTGCCCATCTTTGGGTCATTTTTTGGGTTATTTACACTGATGTGGATGTTATCTAGTTGTAGCCATGGGACGAGGTACATTTAGGATTCTCCTACTCTTCCATCTTCCCTGGAAGTATACCTGTGTGTTTTTCACAGATAGTCCTTACTATATTGAGGGAATTTTCTTCTACTCCTAATTTGTTAGATTTTTTTATAATGAAAAGGTTCAATTTTGTCAAATAATTTTTCTGCTTCAATGGAGATGGTTGTGTTTTTTTCCCTTTACTCCTTTAATGTGGTGTATTACATTGATTTTTGTATGTTGAATCATTGTCATATTTCATGAATTATTCCCACTTGGTCATGACATACAATTTTTAAAAATACCTGTTGAATTCTGTTTACTTGCTTGTTGAGGACATTCTATTAATATTCATAATCAATATTTGTTTATAATTTTCCATTATTATAGTGTCCTTAGTTCTTGTATTAGGGTAATTCTGGCCTCATAGAATGCATCTGGGTGTGTGCCCTCTTGTTATATTTATTGGAAGAGTTTGAGAAAGTTTGATTTAACTCTTCTGTAAATATTTGGTAAAATTCACCGGTGAAGGTATCTGGTCCAGGAAATTTCTTTGTTTCAAGGGTTGTGATTACTGATTTAATCTCTTTATGGTTTACAGATCTAGTCAGACTTTCTATTTCTTTGTGATTCAGTGTTGGTAGATGGGCTGTTCCTAAACATTTGTTCATTTTATTAGCTTATCCAAATGTTGGTTCTCAGTTTTTCATCTTATAAAGCTTGTTATTTCTGTAATTGATAGCAATGTCCCCAATTTCATTTGCAATTTAATTATTTGAATATTCTTTCTTTATTTTAGTCATTCTAGGTAAAAGTTTTTTCAATTTTGTTGGTATTTAAATTTTTATTCTCAATTTTTTTCTATTTTTTTTTTGTTTCTGTTCTAATCTTTATTATTTTCTTCCTTCTGCTACCTTTGGGTTTCTTTGTTTCTTTTTTATTTATTGATTGATGCTGCAAGTTTAAGTTGTTGATTTAAAATACTTCCTTTTTAAGATATTGTTTTATAGTTAAAAATTACTGTGAGCAGCATTTTCCTGCATCTCATAAATCTGGTGTATTGTGTTTTTGTTTTCATTTGTTTGAGAATATTTTCTAATTTCCCTTGTGTCTTTTTGTTGACCAATTTTTTTAATTATAATCCTTTTTTTTAATTCTTATGTTAATCGCCATATATTACATCATTAGTTTTAGATGTAGTGTTCCATGATTCATTGTTTGTACATAACACCCAGTGCCGCATGCAGAATGTGCCCTCCTCAATACCCATCACCAGGCTAACCCATCCTCCCACCACCCTCCCCTCTAGAACCCTCTGTTTGTTTTTCAGAGTCCATCATCTCTCATGGTTAGTCTACACCTCCGATTTCCCCCCCTTCATTCTTCACCTCCTGCTACCACCTTCTTCTTTTTTTTTTTCTTAACATATATTGCATCATTTGTTTCAGAGGTACAGATCTGAGATTCAACAGTCTGGCACAATTCACAGCGCTTACCAGACCACATACCCTCTCCAGTGTCTATCACCCAGTCACCCCATCCCTCCCACCCCACCCCCCACTCCAGCAACCCTCAGTTTGTTTCCTGCGATTAAGAATTCCTCATATCAGTGAGGTCATATGATACATGTCTTTCTCTGTTTGACTTATTTTGCTCAAAATAATACCCTCCAGTTCCATCCACGTCGTTGCAAATGGCAAGATCTCATTCCTTTTGATGGCTGCATAATATTCCATTGTATATATATACCACCTCTTCTTTATCCATTCATCTGTCGATGGACATCTTGGCTCTTTCCACAGTTTGGCTATTGTGGACATTGCTGCTATAAACATCGGGGTGCACGTACCCTTTCGGATCCCTACTTTTGTATCTTTGGGGTAAATACCCAGTAGT
>NW_028017232.1:0-721 GCF_054177405.1 Leptonychotes weddellii
TAACACAGTAAGTCCCAGACCTGTGTTCAGTATCGAGGACTTAGTATGCACTTTTCCCTTCCTGGGAGTTATTCCTATCTGGGTTTTATGTAAATCTTATATACTCTTCTTTTCCCTGGAGACTCCTAAGGCAACTCCCCACTCTCCAAATTCACAAGCTTACTATGGCTATGGAAGCTGTGTTGGAATTTGGTGTTAGTTTTTCTACTTATAGGTAATTCGAAATTTGTGTTATTAAATGTCTCCTAGTGACTCTGAAGATGTGGTTTTGAGCTCCTTGTATTTGTATTTGAGTTCCTTGTTGAACTTAACTTATTTGGGAGGATGTGTAGAAAAATTAAGATTTAGGAAGCTGCCCTATGCTAGGGCTGAGCAGACTTCTCCAATAACTTTTAAGTTTTTCTCTTTATCCTTGATGATTTATATTTTACTATAAGGAGTCAAGATGTGGATTTATTTTACTTATACCTCTGGGCACTTGAAGTATACTTTACATCTGAGAACTTAGATGTTCTGTAATTTTGGAAAATTCTCAGCACACACACACACACACACACACACACACACACCCCAATTCTTTTGTTCTTTCTTCCTGGAATTCTGGTAGATACATGTTAGAGCCTCCCAGAATCTTCTCCATATCTTTTAATTCATTAATTACTCTTTTGCATTTTATTTCCTTGTGTTTTTGAATTCTATCTGAATTCTTCAGTACTATTTT
>NW_028017233.1:0-721 GCF_054177405.1 Leptonychotes weddellii
CTGTGCTCTGTTTTTTTCGTGTATGGCACAGTCTAAAATTATGATATTTATCTATGTTTTTATTTACATTTTCCTGCCTCCCTTCTCCCAGAGTGTGTGCATTGTGAGAACAGCACCTTGTCTGTCTTGACTACTGTTGTGTTCCCAATACTATTGACAGTGCTAACATATCTGAGGGGCTCATGAAATACTGGTCAAATCTCTGGAAAGTACACCCTCGGACAGTCCATACTGTTAAGAGAGTTCTCCTTCATTTTAAGGCAAACCTATCTCTGTGTAACTTCCACCCATCCCAGTTCTGCCATTTGTGGTGGCACAGGGTAGTCTGGGTTTTCTCCTCAGGACAGTCTTTCTTCCAGATTTTTGAAAACACTCCTCATGTCTTTCATGATTGTTCTCTGCTCAGTAGCAAGCATCTCCAGGTTTTCCTCTGTTTTTTTGATAAATACTTGATTATTTTTTGTTCTTATGATTATTAATATATATTCATTGTGAAATGAAGATGGGAAACATTGCAAGATATAACAAAGAAAAAAAAACCACTGTTATTCTATCATTCAGAACTAACCAATTAAAGGGTTTTGATATATATGTGTAAATGAAGAAATTTGAAGTATGTTCTCTATATAGTTGTGCATACATTTTTTCATTTAACTTTATAAGTACTTTTTTTTAGGTTTTATTTAAATTCAAGTTAGTTAACATATAGTGTATTATTAGT
>NW_028017234.1:0-721 GCF_054177405.1 Leptonychotes weddellii
GTATGTTATATTTTCCATTTTATTTTTGAATGCAGGCTGTGACCCACTAAATTGATTTCATGACCCCAAAAATAGGTTGCATCCTACAGTTTAGGAATCACTGAACCAGACCATGTGAGAAATTTTCAGAAATTGTGTTAAAATTTATTAATTATCCTCACCCAGTATTAGTTTAGATGACTTAGCTGATTGGCCTCCAGGGAAAACTCAAGACTCCTACCCTCTCATTCTTACCCACTCCTCTTCCAAGAAGGAGGGTCCTTCTCTGGATTGATCTAATTCCAGGACAAGGCATTAGGACTCAGTCTAGTGAGTGGAACATCCTAAGGTTTGGGGTGGTTGAGCACAAAGAGAAGAGGCACTTCCCCTGGGAAGGGCTGAGACAGGCAACAGAACACCTCCTCCTTCGCTCTAACTCTCTCAGCAATTTCCCTCTGCTCTTCTCTCTGCTGGGGGATATTTTGGGTAATTCTTCCACACATTGGGGTGGCAAAATCCAATGGAAGCAGGCAAAATAGGTCTTTCAGCCCACTTGAGCCTTAGACATCAGCAGGGCCAGAGTAAGTATTGTATCTTAATGTGGTGATGAAGTTCCTAAGAATTCTCAGTAATGCTATAAACTACTGTTCTCAAACCGACAAAAATTCCAGTGATTTTTTTAAGATTTTATTTATTTATTTGAGAGAGAGTGAGAGCTAAAGAGAGAGAGAGAGAAGGCATA
>NW_028017235.1:0-721 GCF_054177405.1 Leptonychotes weddellii
GAAAGACAATTTAGCTGAACACAGAATTCTTGGGTCACAACCCTCTTCATATAAGCCTCTGGAGATGGTGGTTCTGGGTTGGTGGGGAATCTGAGGTGAGCAGATGTTTCTTCCTTTATAAGTACCCTGTTCTTCTGTTGAGAAGTTTGCAGGGTTTTTTTTCCTTTGTTTTTAACTCTCTAAATTGTGTCATATTCTCTTATCCTCTGTGGCACCCCCAGTGGCTCCGGAAAGATAGCAGTAACTCAGAGGAGGTGAGACGCCATGTAGGGATGTGTTGGGGGACCCATAGCTGGTGTACCAAACTAAAAATGTGCAGACTATAAGCTGCTGAATGAGGAGGCACAAGACACCCACAGGGAGCCAAGAGGTAGCTCCCTAGCATCTGAGCTCCCACTTTGGGGA
Source organism: Leptonychotes weddellii (assembly GCF_054177405.1). Lineage (NCBI taxonomy): Eukaryota > Metazoa > Chordata > Mammalia > Carnivora > Phocidae > Leptonychotes > Leptonychotes weddellii. The sequence goes on from NW_028017235.1 coordinate 406, forward strand.
AGTGAAGCCAATAGGGTCCATTTGATTAAGAACATAGTTTTAACACCTGCACAAAGGAAGTAGAGTCACAAGATTTCTTTCTTAGAGATCCCAGAAACGGTGTGAGTGTGTGTGTGGGGGGGGGTGCTGTCCAACGAGCTAGGGGAAGGGCAGTCCTCTAGCCCAGGTAATGGAGGAGAGCACGACCAGGGTAGCAAGCACTTATTACTTATGAGGTGGTTGAGGCAGAGATCACTAACTTTTCCCAGGCTTAATTCTGCTTATTTTAAACCCCCAGGGAAAGTAAAGTGGGAACTTAGAGAAGGCATCCTGAACT
>NW_028017236.1:0-721 GCF_054177405.1 Leptonychotes weddellii
ATGGCCTGTGAGCGGGGACATCCTCGAGTCTTCACTATGGAGTGGTGGTGGTGGCTTTCAGGCCCAAATGCGTCTTGGGTGTGAACCCGCTCAGCAGGTGGTCATGACCTCAGGGGTAGCCCTTCATTTAGCGCTCCAGTGGCCCACACAATGGGGCTTTCATTGTGGCCAACTCCCGAGCAAATGGCAAACAGGAAGCACATCCATCCTGGGAGGGCCTGGGAGGGCCACTGAGAGCCTCACGTTGGGAGTTAGGAACGCCGTTCCCATCCAAGAGGACGTCGTAGGCCTGTTTGGCTGGGTTGGACCTTGGCAAAAGTACCCACACTTGGTGTTTCATTGCATCCTATCTACTAATTAACCCTGTTGGATTTTATGTCTGTCAGTCATTGTGGTTCAGTCATTAGAGAATGAAAAACGAGGGGTGCAGAATGGTATATCTTATTCCATGTAATTATTTGGGTGTTTTGCACATTTTAAAGGGGTGTAACATTCTGAAGTTTCTTTAGCCGTTTTGTAAGAAAAATGAGAATACACCTGCACTTGGGTTGTTGGGATCTGTGTAAATGCTGTATGAACGAAGACCGCAGATGTGACAGTAAAAATATGTTGCGGCCTCTTCTATGAACCGGTCCTCATGGAACCCAGTAACTGCAAATGATACAGGGGGTCCTTTAGAAATAGTTCCTCTTCTTGCACGTTTTTGGTAAAGCTTAAAAAA
>NW_028017237.1:0-721 GCF_054177405.1 Leptonychotes weddellii
TTCAGTGAGCGTAGCTCCCACTCTCCCCTGGGAATGTAGGAAATGGGGCAACTTTAGTCTCTCTCAGAGCCAATCAGGCATTTGCAGGTAACCTGTGCCGATTATCAAACAAGAGAAAAAAGGACCTCACAGTCTAATGACTTGAAGTGGCAGCCTTGACCTTTTCACCACAATCACTGAAATATCCTGCCCTCCCTTACTGGGTATTTTCATCAAAAGCTAAGCTATCGCAGTCATGGCAGATTGAAGACAACGGCCTCCCCTGGAGTTCTGCAGCCGTTTCCCCGGTGAAGTTCCCCACTGTGTGGTCGTTAATTCGCTAGAGCTCAGAAGAACCCGAAGATTCACAATAGTACCCAGAGGCCAGGATGTAATCCCGGAACTGAGGGTGAAAAAGGGAACCCTTCCTGACAACAGCCATTTCGTCTCAGGGTCCTCTTCCTGCGCATCTGCCTATGAGAGCGGTCTGTTTTGTTGTGGAGTGTGTATACAGCTCTCTGAAACCCTCATTGTCTTATTTGTTGAGATTAAGAATCGGGTATTTAAAAAAAATAGAAATCTGCTTCCCAACAGGTAATTTTAAGTTTTATATAACTCAGAGATACTGTGATTTCAGTCAACCTCTTTAGAAACCCACTAATTCTGAGGCATTCAAATATTTGCTTGCTGTGGAGACCTCTTAGATGGAAACATTTTGCATATTTTCTGGCTATGTCTGAGA
>NW_028017238.1:0-721 GCF_054177405.1 Leptonychotes weddellii
GCTGAGTGTAGAGCTCCACACAGGGCTGGATCTCGTGACCCCGAGATCAGGACCTGAGCTGAAACCAAGAGTCGCATGCTTAACCAGCTGCACCACCCAGACTCCACTATGTCGTCACTTTGAAGGAACCATAAAGGAAACGCATCAAGGTATTCGGATTTAAACTCTTAAGCACAAGAGTCAAATTTCTCTCGAGATCCCTCATTAAGTGTTAAAACAAATATTCTCCTAGTATTTAGTTTACCCTCTGTGAAGAAAACATGTGGGTTTTTTCAAACTACATTAGAGAATAAGACTCTATTTTGTGTCCAGAATTGTCCTACAAATGTATCATTAATGTAGACGACTATTTTGGCAATGGATTCATCATTTTTTGAAGCGGACAAAAGCCAGGATAATTAGCAAATTTACTGGATGTCAGCATCCAAATGACCTTAATAGGCAGTGGCAAAGCCAACATGATGATTAATGAGGATAAAATCCCCACTACTGGTTTAGGAAAGGGGGGAAAAAAAACAGAGTTTTTTTTTGTACCTAGTTGTTAAACAAAACAAAACAAAACTATGATATTTCTATCTTTGCAATGCAGGAACCCAGATGGGCAGGGCTAGGTCAGGGCCACTGAGGCTGCCCGAGAGACACTAAGAGGGTATTAGAAGGTCAAGCCAAGGAGTTCTAAACTCCAGATAGTCTGTCCAAGAAATGCTCAATGAAATCAGGA
>NW_028017239.1:0-721 GCF_054177405.1 Leptonychotes weddellii
TTTTTTTAAGATTTTATTTATTTATTTGACAGAGAGAGACATAGTGAGAGCAGGAACACAAGCAGGGGGAGTGGGAGAGGGAGAAGCAGGCTTCCCGCGGAGCAGGGAGCCCAATGTGGGACTCGATCCCAGGACCCTGGGATCATGACCTGAGCCGAAGGCAGACACTTAACGACTGAGCCACCCAGGTGCCCGAAAATTCAGAATTCTGAAACATATTTGGCATCAAGGGTTTCTAAAACAATAATTATATTCATTTTTTCTGTCAAAATGACAATTCTACCATTTTCTATCTGTGAAAATTAGTTACTTAACTTTGACTTTACTAAAGGTAATAATCTGTAAAATTAGAATACAATAATTCTTACAACAGAGGATCATTGTGAAGAAGAGGAAATAATGTACAAACTTTAAATAATTCATGATGTATGAAAATGTTTAAATCACATTTTTTATACTGTTCTTTCTCTTTTTCCTTCCAGTCTTTCACTATTCTATGCCATATTGCATAAATAAAAATAGTTCAAAGATTTATCATTTTTCTCTATTTATGAAGTCTAAACTACACTATTACTATCCTAGGTTCTAATATACATATTTATGCTTGCAGAATGCCAATATAAACTATAGCTTCTTCCCATTAGCAAATTTTATAATGTCCAACTAATCAAGGCATAATTGATCATGTAATTAAAAAAATGGTAGAAGGATTATGTGATGA
>NW_028017240.1:0-721 GCF_054177405.1 Leptonychotes weddellii
TGGAAAATCACCCAAGAGCACCCTAGTTAGATCTAGGTAAGATGGGTGCACATTAAAACCTTGTCCCCCAATGAGTGACTGCTATGAATCTCGGAAAAATAACCTATCCATCATTATGGTGGTGGACCTCTGTAGACTTGGTATCCTGTTAGAGCTTCAGATCTTCCTTTGATCATGCAAACCCCACATGGACAGATTACGTATTTTCTGCCAGTTTTTCCTCCTGGAGACCCCATGACCTTTATCCCTTAGCCCATACAAGGCAATGTGGACATAATGGGCAAATGGTGTTTCTGATGGTTCTAAAGACTCAGTGGTGTTCTCTGGCTACCAATAGTCATTCACTCATTCACAGAGTCAACAATCATTTATTGTGGGCCAAGCTCTGGGAATATGAAGGGGGACAACTCAGGTAGTTTCTTACTCTCATAGAGAACACTAATGATTGGCATACTCATTACTTGTAGAGGGGTTTCACCTTGGCCCTAAGACAGCAGAATATGTAGCTCAGCCTTCAACAGAGTTCCCCAGAGAGCGTGTTCTGTGTTCTTTTTTTTTTTTTAAGATTTTTTTTATTCTTATGTTAATCCCCATACATAACATCATTAGTTTTAGATGAAGTGTTCCATGATTCATTGTTCGTGCATAACACCCAGTGCTCCATGCAGAATGTGCCCTCCTCAATACCCACCACCAGGCTAACCCATCCTCCCACCCCCCT
>NW_028017241.1:0-721 GCF_054177405.1 Leptonychotes weddellii
TCTATCCTCCCGAATATCACCTCGGATTCACTTCTCCGCACCTCCTACCTTCCAGAAAGTGGTCGCTTTTCTGTTCAGAGAGTTGTTGCTATTCCTTTCTTCGATCTCCTGTTGAGTTTGTAGGTGTTCAGAATGGTTTGACCCCTATCCAGCTGAATTCCTGAGAGGAGAGGAAATCCAGGTCTCCTACTCCTCTGCCATCTTGCTCCGCCCCCTCAAGAGAATTTATTATTGCTTATTGAAGCATTTTTATGATGGCTGCTTTAAAATCCTTGCCAGATAATTCTAACATCTGGTTCATTTCATATAATACACATTTTAATGAAGACAGTATTTAAATCATGAAGAAGCATCAGTTTAATTTTTTCAGGTCCATTTACTATGTGCCCTGTGTTGTGCTGAGTGCTTTGCATGGATTATTTCATTTAAGATGAACCACAATCCTATCAGGTACTATAGTAGGCAGGAGAGGTCGGCTATGCCACAGTAACAGTTCCAAAATTGTAACAGCTTAACACAACACTGTCTTATTTCTGAGTGTAATCAGTGGTGCAGAGAGAAGAAGTTGTGGCATCAACATTACAGAAATGTCATCATTTTCCATAGGGTCTTTCCTGTCAGTGGACCAGAAACAATATGCTGTGGCGTACTTTGGCCATAGAGCTGCAATCTGAAGCAGCTCTGCTTTGTGGAGAGATGTATTTTCTTAAACCTGGTTTAC
>NW_028017242.1:0-11306 GCF_054177405.1 Leptonychotes weddellii
TTTTAAGATATATTTATTAATTTGAAAGAGAGTGAGCGAGAGCACACGTGTGCATGCACGCACATGAGTTGGGGGGCAGAGGGAAAGGGAGAGAGAATCTCAAGCAGCTTACCCACTGAGTGTGGAGCCTGACACAGGGCTCAGTCTCACAACCCTGAGATCATGACCTGAGCCGAAACCAAGAGCCAGCCACTCAATCAACTGAGCCACCAGGTGCCCCTTCTCCAAAATTTTTAAAGAGAAATCTGCTGATACTCTTACTGAGGATCTCTTATATGTGACTAACAACTTTTCTTGCTGCTTTCTTTGTCTCTGTCTTGGAAAAGTTTTGTATAATGTGTGTTGGTGTGAGTCTTTTTGAGTTCATCTTGGAGTTCATTGAGTTTCTTGGATGTTTATGTTCATGTCTTTCATTAAATTGGGGAAGTTTTCAGTTATTATTTCTTCAAATATTCTCTCTGCCCCTTTTTCTCTCAAGACATCCCCCTTCTCTCTTTCTGAGACTCTCATAATGTGTACATTGGTCTGCTTGATGAGGTCCCACGGGTCCTTAGGCTCTATTCATTTTTCTCAATCTTTTTTCTTTCTCTTCCTCAAACACAATAATTTACATTGCCCTATCTTTCAAATTCACTGATTCTTCTGCCTGCTCGAATCTGTCTTTGGATGCTTCTAGTGAATTTTTTATTTCAGTTATTGTACTTTTCCATTACAGAATTTCATTTTGGTTTCTTTTTAGGTTGTCTATCTCTTTATTTTATTTCCATTGTGTTCATACATCTTTTTCTTAACTTTCTCTATACCTTTTTTTTAGTTCTTTGAGCATCTTTACAACAGTTGTTTTGAAATCTTTGTCTCATGGATCTACCATCAGGTCTTTTTCAGGAACAATTTCTGTTGATTTATTTCTTTCCTTTAAATGGGCCATACTTTCCTTTTCTTTGTATGCCTTGTGATTTTTTTGTTGTTACTGAAAATTGGACATTTGAATCAATAATGTGCTAACTCTGGAAATCAGATTCTCTTCCTTCCCCAGGGTTTGCTGTTTTTTTTATTGTTGTAGGCTATCTCTGTGCCAAGGATCAGCCTGGGGTGTAAATATAAAGTCTTCTTGGGTCTTTTCTTTTTTTTTTTTTTTTAAAGATTTTATATATTTGACAGAGAAAGACACAGCGAGAGAGGGAACACAAACGGGGAGTGGGAGAGGGAGAAGCAGACTCCCCGCCGAGCAGGGAGCCCGATGCGGGACTCGATCCAGGGACTCCAGGATCACGACCTGAGCCGAAGGCAGTCGCTTAACCAACTGAGCCACCCAGGCGCCCTTCTTGGGTCTTTTCTGAGCCTACATCCTTCCCTGGGCATGTGCATTGGCTTTCAAATTTCTCTCACATAAGTTGCTGTTTTTGAACGTTCTAGTCTTTAATGTCTAGCTCCTAAAAGAGAAAAAAAAGAAAAATGAAGGCGGGCAGGGCACCAGCCTTTTAAATTCCCTAGAAGTCACTTCAGTTGGAGCAAGAGAGGCTTACAACAATGAGGGGAGGTCCAACAATGCTGGCTGCCTGCCTCTTTGTCTACATCTCTAAGATCAGAAGCAGCATCAGCAATCAGAGCACAGATCACTGATGTTTGGAGGACAAGGTCCTTTTTACCCTCCTTGCCTCCCACAAGCCATGTGCAAACTGCTCCAAAAACACATGCACAGCTGCCTGCCATGGGACTGGAGGTGGAGGATAGGTAACTGTCAGTGTACTAAGAGCTGAAATTGACCACAATTTACCATCTAAGCTTCTAAGCCTTCAATAGATTCCAGAGTTCCAAAATAGTTACATCAGACAGATCCTACCAACACAATTGTTTTCTGGATGAGGAGACAGATTCCTGGTGTTTCCTATTCTGCCACCTTCTCAGAATCCTTTGTTGATTCTGCCCCCCCCCCTTTTTTTTCCAGCTCTGTGAGCTACTCCAGTATCTATCCAATAAATCTAATGCTTGACTAAGCTGCTTTTGGCATTCTGTCACTTACAACCAATAGAATCCTAAAAAATACACCTGGGTTCTGTCCCAACACTGTAGAAAATTAAATATTTTTCCCATAATTGAATACAGCCATACATGACCAGCAGTAACTGAAGGCTTCAAAAGTTTAAGACACTATTAATTCAAACTGAAAATTTCCATAGTACTTTTGCTAGCAACTTCATGGACCCCATGATCAAGTATAACTAGGAGAGAAAAAACCCACCATGTTGCCAGTCTTGGGGTTATCTGTCTCAGCTGAGGTCTGCCTTAGAACACCAAGTAATGATAATGACAGTATCTGGTGCCATGAAAGGGTAGCATGTGAAGAATGGGTTACCAGCTGTGTGGCCACACCCCCGAAGACTCTAAGCCAAGGACGGATGATGGCCCAGCAAGACCAAAGAAATAACCCAGAGGCAGCAAGTGAGACATAGCTTTATTGGAGAAACTTACGCACAGGGAGTCCAGGAGCAACAGACTAGACAAAGCATTTGCTGCTGGGATCTACATGCAGCAAGCTTTTATCATGCAGCAACTAGCCAGCAACTATCTGAAGCGTTTTCCCTCTTTGCTTGACCAGTGTTCCAAGGAGATCAAGGCCTGCCATCCAGACACTCTTTTATTTTTTTAATTTTTTTTTATTTTTTCAGTAATCTCTACACCTAATGTGGAGCTCAAATTCACAACCCCGAGATCAAGACTCTCATGCTCTACCAACTGAGCCAGCCAGACATTCTTCATTACCAAAGAGACCCTACAGTTTGGCCACCACTGAAGCCCCTGACCTTGAACACTGAACATGTTTTTTCTATATATCCTACTTGATGGGAATATAGAGGAAGGATGGGATCTGTATATTCTCAAGATAGTGGTTAATGGGGCATTCAGGGTGTGCTTGTACAAACCAGCCTTCCAGCACGTACCATACTCTCCATACTATACCCTGAATGGCCTGTACATTCTCTTTTGAGATATCCCTGGGGCCAGTATGGCAAGGTGCATTGCAACCAAATCCCACAGCAACAGTATAAGCCACAGCATCCAAATAATAGGAAAACACAAATGGTTAAAAAACTGTAGACAACATTTTGCCAGAAAGAAGGCAAGTGATTTAACTGAGCACTACCAGGGTCAGTAGTCAGGGAATCAATACATTTAATGTGTGTTTTTAAACTAGCTCTGGTTCATCTCTCCCTCCAATTCCCCATGAGATGAACCATGAGAGACTATGGACCTGAGAAACAAACAGGGTTTTAGAGGGGAGGGGGGTGGGAGGATGGGTTAGCCTGGTGATGGGTATTAAAGAGGGCACGTTCTGCATGGAGCACTGGGTGTTATACGAAAACAATGGATCATGGATCACTACACCAAAAACAAATGATGTATTGTATGGTGACTAACATAACATAATAAAATTAAAAACTACAAAAAAAAAAAAGAAATAGAATTCCAACAACCAACTTTTAAGTGAAATAATAAACTTGAAGAATAATACTAAATAAAAATCTTTCACAATAAAAAAAATAGTAATAATAAACTAGCTCTGGCTTGGGAGATGTTGCGGGAATAGCCAGTATATACACGCAGCATTCTGTCTTGATGAAAGCACATGCCCCTCCTTGTGCTGCAATTAACGTATCAAGAGCCACTTTATTTTGCAGAACTACCTGTCTTATTTGGAAACTCTCTTCAGTAAGGAGGATGATTGCCTTACAGGTGGAATTAAAGGTGGCAGCTGTGTGTTTGTCTGCCATCTACACTCCCGTCTACACTGATGGTGGCCACAAAAGGGGAGAAAATGGAGAGGGGATAGAACCACCAAGATGTTCTTTTGGTTCTGTGTCAGGGCCTGACCACATCCCAATTGATAGATTTGTCCTGTAAGCAGGTGGGGGTATATAGCCTGATAGGTAGGGGTGCCCCCAGGTGCAGCGTCAGTTTGGTTATAGAGTAAGTAGAGCTAGCCATGGGTACCCTATGCCCATAGCCACTCCCATGGAGAAGGGAAGGCACCTTTTGTCTCCTTAGCCATGTGGCTATCCACCCCATATTATGACGTGTAGCATTTATGGTCCTGTTTTGCTGCTCTATGCATGATGGGGCTACTCCCATAATTTGTACCTGGGTTGTGGTTAACTATCCCAGGCCATCCCAAAAGGCATATTCTATTGGCAGAGTCTTATTTATCTGCTCTCATATCAATTGGAAATTTTTCTTCTTTACGTCTTTTGGGAGAGGGAGCCTGGATACCTGGGGAACAAGTGTCAGTCCAGGTAGGAGCAAGGAGGTGTTATACCAAGTGTAGAAGCATTTCCAAGTGCCGAGATTGGCAATTTAGACTTGCCAGAGGAGGCCCACAGTCACTGATGGGGGAGTTCACTACATACCCAACAGTTGGTCTTATCCTGTATAGAAGCCATGGTCAGGGCCCAATGGGGGAATGGGTTTCCTATGTAGAATCTAAACGCAAAATGTAAGCTGTTTAGTAGGCACCACAAAAGGCAAGTGATAGTGTCCTTTTCTTCATGAGAGGCCTGGGGTTGTGTACCTTCATTCTTTGGTGATGTGGGGTGAAGAAATGGGGTGATGGGTAGGTCCTGTTCTATTCCTAGTCCCCATCAGGCCGAACACATGAACCATCGTGGACTTCTTTGCCGTTTCCAGGGCCATCTAATTATATGTTCCCAGGCAGATGGATCTTGTGGCAAGGACAATAAAAGGTTACTTTGTGCCTCTACCTACAGCAGAAAACATCCTTCCTTCATGCTGTCAACTTGTCTTCTAAGGGTGACATCAGGTCCTTGAGGGAGTAGAGTATAGGCACTCGACTGATTGGAATGTACCTGTTCATTTAAAGTCCTATCAACAGGCAGCTTGTCCAAAAGGCCAGTGAATGGATTTCTTGTCCCAGTTGTTTCAACAGTCCATTCACGAGTTCTGTCAATCCAGCTGCAGTGGGATTGTATGGTAGATGGAAATGCCAATGGATGTCTGAGTGTTGGCCCACTCTTGCACTTCATGTCCTGTAAAGTAGGAGCCTTGGTCACTGCCAATGTCAGTGGGCACCTCATAGGCAGCACACGACTATTCTAGACCAAGGATGATAGCCTTCTGCGTAGCACGCTTACCGGGGTTGGCTTGCAGGAGTCCTGAATAAGTGTCAGTACACATCAAAGTATAATAGCAACCATCAGAGAGGGGCAGGGGACCGAGGTAGTCAGTCTGCCATCTCTGGATAGGGCGCCACTCCCTTGTTATCTGTCCAGTGTCACTCCACAAAAGTCGTGGCTATTCCTGGGCACAGGTTGAGCATTGTTAGCAGACGGTTACAAAGTCTTTGTAACACCGCAGCAAGCCCCAGTTATTAGCAATGGCCCACAAGGTCTGTTGTCCTCTGTGTCCCACCTTCTTGTGTTACTAGGTTGTGATGTCTCTGTCATCAAATCTTCCAGGAGGCAGAGGTGGGCCAACTCATGAGCCTGTTGATTACCAGGTGGGGTGCATGCTGTGTGGGCATCTACATGGTAAACAGTGGTGTTCATATCTCGTATACGCTGGAGTATGTCCTTCTACATGCCATTGCCCCAGAGTGGGTACCCCACCACCATCCAGTCCTGGACCTCCCATTGGAGAAGCCACATGGTCAATTCTTTGTAAACGGTCCGGCTATCTGTGCATATAATAATGGAATCAGGCTCATGGAGCAGCACCATTCATGCTGCTCGAAGTTCAGCTCGTTGACCTCTATGCCCAGTGCCAGGCTATCCAGATATTTCCAGCTGAGGGTTGAATGGCAATGGCGCAGAGTTTGCCCCTTGCTGAGCCATCACCATACCAGGCGTGCTCAGGGATGGGTCTGTCTCCTTCCTGCACAAAGGATGGCAGCTGTGGTGGCTCAGCTGACTCAGTTAACGGCTGTTCTTCGGCAGTAACGTAAGTTACGGGGCCAAGAATGGAGTGCAGGTCCCCACTAAGGCACTGGACTGTCAGGTACTACGTTCTTGCAAGTAAGCATGCCATTTGACTATAGCTTGGGTCTGGGCGCTGCCTGCCTTGGGCTTTTGGAATGCATCCTTTAGCCATCCTGCTATAGGCTACCGAGTGGGAACAGTTACTGGGATCCCTTTAGTTGTGTCTTCTACTTGCTGTACGGCATGGTAAGTAACACACAGCTGTTGTTCTAAAACACTGTGTCACGTCTCAGCTCCTTTCCGTAATTGTGGAATTGCCACAGCGCCATCCAAACCCTTCTTGGTAACTGGCTGCCACGTGGTTATCCTTGTACGAGAATGCCTAAGGCTTGGATCTGTTTAGCAGCTACCTTGGCTTGTTCAAATCTTTGCTTTCCTTGGAGGACCAGTCTCATGGGCTCCCTTTTGTACCAATCTATAAAGGGCCAAAGCAATTAAACCAGGTGAGGGATAAAAGGACGCCAATACCCTAAGAGACTGAGGAAAGTTTGCAACTGCTTTAGGGTGGTGGGGCATGGGTATGTCTGTGTTTTATCAATGTCTGCTGCAGGAACACCTTTTGTCTTACCCGACCAGATAACCCCCAAGTACTTGACTGATAAGCCAGGGCCCTGAATTTCCTACGGGTTCATTGTCCATCCTCTCCCTTCTAGATGCTCTGGCAAAGCCTGCATGATGCCCCACAGCAGAGGCAGTCTTCACATGTTAACATTATATCCTCAGTGCAATGGGCTCACCTCACTGATGTGGGAAAGGAGAACAGGGAGAGGTCCCCAGCTACCATCCCATGACATATTGTGGGGCTCTGCAGGTAGCCTTGGGAGGGCACTTGAAAGGCTTATCATTGTCCCTCCTACATGAAGGCAAATTGATCTTAGTTATCAAAAACCTGCACTTGTCAAAGTCTTTTCCACGAATCTCCTGGAAAACGAAGCACTTTTGTAGGAACACTTTTTTGCCAAGATGTCAGAGTAAAACAGTAACCCTCTAAATAATAAAAGACTTAGGGTCGACTGGGTGGCTCAGTTGGTTAAGGGTCTGCTTTCAGCTTAGATCTCAGGGTCCTGGGATCTAGTCCCGCGCTGAGCCCTGCATCGGGGTCCCTGATCGGCAGGAAGTCTGCTTCTCCCTCGCCCTCTGCCCCTCCCAAAGAAAGAATGCAAATTTTCTCCTAGGAGTTTTGGGAGAAATTGCATTTAAAATTTTTCTTTTCATTAAGGGTTAGAAAACACTGGGCATTTTGTCTGTTTTCTCATCAATTACCACAATATTTTTTCATCACTTGTTAGAGCTTCCACCCCTTTGTGCCCTAATCAGGCTTTGTTACATCTGCCGGGATCTTAACCCTTGGCGTCTTGTGTCCTCCTAGCTTTGCAACACAGCATGCTAAATCCTCTAGCTTCTGTTCTCCTATCTAGCCCAGCAGCCCCAAAGTCATCAGGCTAGTGGATATTTTCACGTCCTTTTCTAATCGTAGCTCATCCTTTAACCTCTAGACACGACCTTCAGCCTCTGGTCAAGCCTTGGTGGCCGGCCGAACTACCCATGGTAGAGGCCAGCCCACTGTGGCTACCATGTGTTTCCCTTCCTTGCCGCAGAGCACAGTTCCTCCAACGAGTGCATTAGACTGGCTGGTGTTTTCAGGGCATCCCTTCTGCACACAGCGGTCCACAAGTATCGGACCGACGGGCCATCCCTCCCCACAGGGACTTCAATGACCAAGTCAGAATTTCCCCTTCAGATGCCTCTTTCTTCTTCTTCTTCTTCCTTTTTTTTTTTTTTTTGGTTTTATTTATTTATTTATTCACTTGAGTGAGAGAGTGAGCAAGGGGAGGCGCAGAGGGAGAGGGAGAGACAGAGAATCTCAAGCGGATGCTGCACTGGGCATGGAGCCGACTGGGACCTGGATCTCACGACCCGGAGATCACGACCTGAGCCGAAACCAAGAGTTGGATGCTTAACCGACTGAATCATCCAGGCGTCCCTCAGATGCCTCTTTCTTATGTCTAGGGAACTTACTTAAGAGGCTTGCATGAGCCATCCCTCCCCACACAAAGGTTGATGACCAACTCAGGACGTCCCCCCGCAGATTTCCCTTTTTCCCTTTCTGACATCTCGGTACTCACAAGTTTCTCTGGCCTCCTGGCTGGCTCAGCGATTGTGGAGTTGCACACTGGCAGACTCTAAGCCAAGGGTGGCTGATGGGACCAAAGAAATGAGACTAAAGAAATGACCCAGTGACAGCAAGGAAGATATAGTTTTATTGGGAAACTTACAGCAGACCGAACAAAGCATCTGCAGCTGGGACGTACATGCAGCAAGCTTTTATACTGTAGCAACTAGCCTAACAACTCTCTGCAGCCTTTTCCCTCCTTGAATGGCCAGCATTCCAAGGAGATCAGGTCCAGACATTCTTCGGTTACCAAGGAGATGCTCTGGTTTGGCCACCCCTGGAGCCCCTGACCTCCAATGATTTTTCTATGTACCCTGCTTGATGTGAATATAGAGGGACGACAGGATATCTATATTCTCAAGAGAGTGATTAATAGGGGCATCCAGGGCGTGCTTGTACAAACCAGCCTTCCAGCACGTACCATACACCAGGTATAAACCTCAGAAACAATCTCAGCATTTGACACTTAATTATGGAGTAAAAAAATTTCAAAACCTCAGGTAGCTCTGTCAAAAAGATTTGCCTCGGCTTTTTATCCAGGGCTGGGCTGACAGTTGTCTGTACTCCTGGTAATTAGCCCTACCTTAACACACAGCAAGTCACCACACATTCCTCAGCTCCTCTGGAGTCGACTATAACCGCCTTAGCCTAACAAACGCCCTCCAGGGCGCCTGGGTGGCTCAGTTGGTTAAGCGACTGCCTTCAGCTCAGGTCATGATCCTGGAGTCCCAGGATCGAGTCCCGCATTGGGCTCCCTGCTCAGCAGGGAGTCTGCTTCTCCCTCTGACCCTCTCCCCTCTTGTGCTCTCTCTCTTTCATTCTCTCTCTCAAATAAATAAATAAAATCTTTAAAAAAAAAAAAATGCCCTCCAAACCCTCACCCAACCTCTCCTTACATCTTTATCTTCCACCTTATGCCTGTCTCCTAATTTGCTTCAGCCTTGGGGAGCCGTTCTCGGCTTCCCCTCCATGCCTGCATAGTCCCGTGTCTGCTTCCTTGCTGATGTCCCGCCTTCCGCTGGTCCGCGTACCCTGAAGGCCTGCTCAGACGCTTTTCCATCAGCACAACCAGAAGTGATGTATTGATCCCTTAACTCCTACGCTCCTTGGTTATAGCTCTCTGGCCACTCTTGCCCTGTCTGCCTTTCAGTGTAGCTCTTGGGAGGGCAACCTTTCCCCCACAACTGGGCTAGAGACTGTAGCTTTATATTACCCACACTACCCAAAAGAGTTTACAGCAAATTTTTGTCGAACAAAATGAATGAACAGACAAGTGTTTCTTGCCACTCAAGGCCTTCCATTACCTGGCCTAAGTCTATTAGCCCCTTTTCTTTTGGCTCACCCCATACATGCTTCATGCAGGTCATTCTTGCCATTGTTCCCTGGGTACACACTGTTGACTTGAAGTCTTTGCTCTTATTAAGTCTGCATGTACCCTTTCATTTATTCAATCTTTATCCATTCATTCATCCATTCATTCACTCACTCATCCTGTCACTCAAATATTGACAGAGCATCCGCTGAGAGCCACCCACCTGACAGAGGCGCTGAGAACACAAAAATGTCAAAGAATGGCTCCTCGTCTTCCAATATGGTAAGGGAGACATGTGTAAATTGAGTGCTACAAATACTGTGTGGTACTATCGGTCCATAACAGAGGTATGTACACAATAATGTGGGGACAGGGTATAAGTAGAAAGTTAGGGGTCACCCAAAAAACAAAGACAGACATAGCTTTCTCGACATAAGAAAAGTCATTTGAGGGGGCACCTCAGTGGCTCAAATCGTTAAGCGTCTGCCTTCGGCTCCAGGTCATGATCTCAGGGTCCTGGGATCGAGCCCTGCATCGGGCTCCCTGCTTGGCGAGGAGCCTGTTTCTCTCTCTCCCTCTACTGTTCCCCCTGCTTGTGCTCTCTCACACTCTCTGTCAAATAAATAAATAAATAATCTTAAAAAAAAAAGTCATTTTAGGCCCCCCACCATCTTGTGAAAGAATGGAAGAACAAGCAGCCACTATCAGGCCGGGAGAGAACCTAATCGTATTCAAGAGTGAGGATTGACCTGTTGCACACTCTTCAGTTATCTCCGCAGGATCAAAACCCCTTTGAGCATTCAGATACCAGACCCACAGGAACCAGAGAATTGATGATGCTGACCCTTGCCAGCCCTGGTGACTTTGATCTGGACTAAGTCACTTTAAGAGGATCTTTGCCCCAATTCCATGCTGTATTCCCCATTGCACAAGGTCCTTCATGAATATGCATGAACCCTTAGCTTAAAATTTTCCCAATTTTGTTGTTGGGAAGACACTGCTTTGGGAAAGATCCCTGATGTTCTCCCGTTCTTGTTACAAGTAAACCCTTCCTTTTCCCATTCTTTGGCTTGGTTGTGTCTTTTGGCTCAACACCTACCAAGAGGCTTACCCGGTTTCAGGTAATAAATTTGGCAACCCAGATGGGACCTCTTGCTTCACCCCTTTGAGTTTCTCCATCTCCCACAGGCCACACAGTGGGCAGTGGCAGTGGGAGTTCAGCTGTGCAAATTCGTCTATGTTGTTAGGGAACCTGCAGGGAAAGTCATAAGAGAATCCCTCTTGGAGCCTGATTTGTCGGATCTGTGCATCTAGACTCCCTGAACAGTCTCAGCAGCCACTCCAGACATTTTAATTAGAGAGTCCCTTCAGAAACGTGAGTGGCAATTACCCCACAAATTGACCTTAGGGCTCTGCCCCTATCTCAAGTGGGTAAAGGAAGGATTCAGGGTCTGCACAGCTATCTAGTCTGGTACATTTGGAGAATCTGAGGGATTGTAAGACACCCTTGTCTTCCCAAGTCCTGGAAGCTGATCAGGGATGCCTAATCCTTGAAGGTCTCAGTGAGATAAATCTCAGGTCCTGGAGATTATCTATCTAGAAATTGTCTGTAGAGAGGTGCCGATTTGGCATACTTGAGCAACTGAATGCGTACTTTTATTTTATTTTATTTATTTTATTTTATTATTTTTTTAAAGATTTATTTATTTATTTGAGAGAGAGAGAGAGAGTACATGAGAGGGGGGAGGGTCAGAGGGAGAAGCAGGCTCCTCGCCGAGCAGGGAGCCCGATGCGGAACTCGATCCCGGGACTCCAGGATCATGACCCGAGC
>NW_028017243.1:0-721 GCF_054177405.1 Leptonychotes weddellii
TTCTTTATCTTCCTCTATTCTTCTGCCTTCTCTGGTTTTAATTATCACTATATATCCCATTTTCTCTTCTGTCTTAGCATAGAAATTACAACTTTTTTTTAAAGTGGTTGCCTGAGAGTTTGTAATACACATTTACAAATAATACAAGTCTACTTTCAAGTAACACTATATCACTTCATGGGAACTGCAAGCACCTTATAAAAGAATAATCCCAAGTCCTCCCTCCCATCCCTTATAGCACTGTTGTCATTTATTTCACTTATCCATAAGATATGATCACCAAATATTTTGTTGCTATTATTACTTTGAACAAACTGTTATGTTAGATTAAGAAAAAGACAAGATTTTATTTTCCTTTTATTTATTCCTTTTCTAAGACTCATATATAGTGTTTCTAACCTATATCATTTTCATTCTCTCTGAAGCTGGCAACACATTCCCCCAATTTTTGTTTGTCTGAGAAAGTCTACTGCTTCTTCACTTTTGAAGGATAATTTTACTGAATACAGAATTCTAAGTAGATGGCTGTATTTTTTCAAAACTTTGAAGTATTTCACTCTACCCTCTTCCTGCTTACATGGCTTCCGAAGAGAAGGTTGATGTGATTCTTATCCTATTTCCTCTAGTGGTAAGATCCCCACCCCCATCTACCTGACTTCTTTCAAGATTTTGTCTTTGATTTTCTGCAGTTTGATTATAATATTCCTAAATATAGATTTTT
>NW_028017244.1:0-721 GCF_054177405.1 Leptonychotes weddellii
ATTGTTCTAAGGAGATGCAAAGATTTAGAGGCATTCCCAGTCAGGTATGGATCAGAAATATACACCACTAATAAAATAAAGATGGATTGATGGCAACTAGGCTACACACAGACATGTATAGAATAGAGGAAGAAAGCAAGTAACAGCATTTTGAGTTGCATCTTGAAGAGTATAACAGTTTTCTAAGTTTACAAGGGGCAAGGCATGGAAACGTGAAATTGCACAGCTTAATGAGAACCCACAAATAGCCCAAGTGCAAAGCATCTGATCAACAAAAGTTGAGAGATAAGGCTAGAACGACAGGCAGGACCAGACTGAAGAGAGCCTTTTTTTTTTAAGAGTTCATTTATTTAGAGAGAAAGAGTTGGGTGAGGGTGGGCAGAGAGAGAGAGGGAGAGAGAATTTCAAGCAGATTCCCCACTGAATGCAGAGCCGGATTCGGGGGCTTGATCTCACAACCCTGAGATCACCACCTGAGTCAACATCGAATCCGAGGCTTACCAACTGAGCCATCCAGGCACCCCTGGAGAGAGTCTTTTATCCCAGTTAGCCCTCTTAGCCCTGAGGTACCACTGAGGGATTCTAAATAGTGGGGTCACATGGTTTGGTTTGGTTTGGTTTGAAGAAAAATAAATTACAATAAAATATGACAGCATGCAGACACTTGGTAGGTTCACATGGAAAAGAATGCAGAAAAAAAGAAGATGCTAAACAAGAGCAC